>NC_142795.1:10516967-10620811 GCF_049724085.1 Artemia sp. Qi Xiang Cuo | reverse complement strand
CTGACAGATTGACACCAGAAAAAAAAAACTTAATTTAGAAAATAAGCTTTAAATTGCGTGACGAAAAGGAATATATTTGCGAAATAAATGAACATAGCAGCGAAAAAGAGTATCACAAAGGTACAGTTACTCGTAGAAAGTGTATTTCTCGGCATATCACCCGATATTGCGAACGAGCAAAGAGAGCTAGTTTATGCTTTAAAATTGTCGAGCTTAAGTGTATAGGCTTTTATTGCCTATTGCCAGCCCCTTAATTTAGCGATAATCTTAAAGCAGTTGGCAAATTGCCCGTTTCTAGACTAAATAGAAAAATAGTCTTTTTCGGATGGCCTTAGAAAAAATAGCACTAAGAACGTATTCCTCTCACTAAACGAGGATTCAACGAACCAGGGCTCAACTTCTGTGGTATCGTTGAAATCCTCACCTCTCCCTCTCACTTTATTTTACTATCAGTCAGGATAAATTTTCAGTTGACCTATCAAGTCCAGCCTCGGTGTGTAGTAGATCAGTTGAGAATTTATCTTAGTTTCCAACTTCAGACTAGAATACGCCTTGAGCCTTGAAACTATACGACGACCTAGCGCCCTCGAACCCATCGCAGCAAAGCGTCCGCAACGACATCTAAATGGGCTCGCATCTGTAAATAAAAATTTAATTAAAAACTGCCCAGCATAATCAGTAGGCGTAGTGAGAACCCCTTATTTGTTCCAGTATTTTATTTAAAGCGCATTTAACTCTTTAAAAGCTAATTTTTTCCTTAAATTCCTCCATCACCTAAGACTCCAATATCATCAACTGATGGTGCATTTGAAAAATTATCAATGCGAATATTCGACAGTAAAAATAATAGAAAATTTATTTTTCTTTCTTTATGAGAAAATTTATTTTTCGAAAGTTACAGTTACATGTGATCAACCACTTAAAAGCTTGTTTCCCAAGGAAGCATGTGAGCAAAAATTAAAAAATAACAAAAATAAGGGAATTTTGCAGAAAACATAGGATACCATGAAAAAACAGTGGAACTGTGGAAAACTCTAACACTGTCACGGAAGAACCAGGCTTGGAAGCCGCCTGTGTGCATGCCTGGTTTTAATCTTACGCTTAGTTTGTAAACAACATATACCAAATAACTATGAAACATACAAAAATTAATGTGACCACCATCAACTATACAAGAATTAAGGTGGTCACCATGAAGCATTGGGGAATAAAGGTACGTCGACTGTGGCAATTTATAAGGCATTATATGATATTTTTGTCAAACTGAGACTATATCATTATTTGGTTTTCAGCCGAATAATTCTTCAAAAGTTTGTGTCTTTTGCAAAATGTGGTATAACGCCTTTTATTTGTTTAGGTATATATACTCTTTGAAGTATATATGGAGAACTTCTGGTAGCGGTATTGTTTTTCGTACCCATAACCGCCCGTTGATAACAGTCACAAAATCAAAATGTATTTTTTAGTTTTCCGCTCTTTTGTGTTCTACTAATCGTGCGACAGTAAATTTTATAAATTGTGGTAAACTTTGATTGGTTAAAAAAAAAGAAATTAAGGAGTTTAGATTAGTAGTCTTAATCAGTGACGTATGCACTCCCCCTTCTCTCTGAAATCCTATTTTGCTCAAATTTCTGGGCAGTTCTTTATTATACACTAAAATTACAATTATAAACTAAAACCTGTTTTTATTGTTGCCCCCCCCCGGGGAAAAAAGGCAAAATGGTCCGGTTTTAATACACAGGTCATAATATTAAACAAAAAGAAAAAAACAACAGAAGAAGTAGAGGTAAAACACAACAAAAGAATGTTCTTTTCAAACTTTCTATTCCTTCCAAGAATTTTTCGTTACTTCTCGTTCTTATTTCGCAATGGCAACAAACAGATCATTGGTAATTTCGGTTGTGGTATTCATTAAGGATAGAACGCAGATAACTGTTTCATTTCGTGTTAATAAGAGGTTTTCTTATCACTTCACTAGCCACGAAACATAATAATTATTAAGGCGGAACAACGGTTCCAGCACAAGTCTAACTCAATGTAGAGAATTATCTAGTAATTTTAACTGATAATCTTTTCCTGCACAGTACGAGCATATATATATATATATATATATATATATATATATATATATATATATATATATATATATATATATATATATATATATATATATATATATATATATATATATATATATAAAGAGAGAGAGGAATAGAGAGAGACACAAGAAGAACACGAAGAGAGGGATAACGAAAGATAAAGCTTAAAAACAAGAATAGAAAAACACAATAAAAAGCTGAGCAAATTTCCAATGGTCCTTGCGATAGTATCATGCATATATTTCGAATAATATTTTAGTAATAATTGAGTGTGTGAATGAAATTAAATCTACCAGGCTGGCTGAAAAATTAGTTGATGGACATTGATATCGCAAAACAGCATTTATTGGAGCAATCATCTGCAGTGAGTGACTTTGATGAAATAAAATGTTTTGTTACTTATCACTCTGTGCAGGCCAGCTGTTTTTGTAACTTAGTTTCAGTACTAGGAAGGTAAGAGTATCCAAGTGAATTAAGCTATAAATCAAGACATACTTGGTGGAAAAAAATTGTCCTGAAAATAAACCTATTGACCAGTGAGGATTTGTAGATCAACAAAATGAGAGAAAAAGAATTATGTTGGTGAGAACTCAGCTAAGTTTTAATTACGTAAAAGAGATGAGTACATTAAAGTGACTAGTGTTATTTACGAGAATGATATTTCTGGGGATAAGGCAGGAAGTGAGTTTAGCAGTTGGTTCAGTGCGAGTGAGGAGTTAAGCATGATTCTGTCCTATCAGTATTTATATGGGTTATTCTGATTGAATTTATCCTAAGGAACATGGCAAAGTCTATGAAAAACCATAGTATCAAATAGGAAGGTAGAACTCCCTACACGTAGATTATTTAGTTGAGTTTGAATGTTCTAGATAAAAATATTGATAAAATGAATACATTTTTTATGTTAAAACAAATGAGGGTGAAGAGGTGACGGAAAAATCAGTCAAGGGGATAACTTCACTTACCTTGGTAGTACTATTAATAAACATGGTGACTACAGTCAGTGTGTAAAAATCAGGCTGTATAGTGGGCTGTAACCCAGGCACAGGGAGATTTTTTTGCATTTGAAAAAAGTGTGGAAACAGAAAGATAAATCTGTGAGCTAAGGTTAGAATACTGAACCCCGCGTGACAAGTATGACTTTGAAGCATGGTTCCTATAAATCCTGAGGAATATTTGTTTAAAAAAATCCTGAGGTATGGTCTAAGGATATTTTCAGGCTACTTTAAGTGACCTAACATCATACAAATCTGTAAAAAAAAAATATGGTTCGATCCCGCTTTCTATGTCTATAGTGAAAGACAGACCAAGATGGCTGGGCCACGTTTTATAGATGAACTCTAGAAAACGGGTTTTTGATACCAATAGATGCATCAAAAGAATCAGATTTCAATGCTGATTTGAAATATATAACTTTCATCAGGTTTAGTCCTACCCATCAAAAGGTACGCGCCTGAGAAAATTTGGCTGATTTTCGAAAAAGGGGGAAAGACCCCCTAAAAGTTATAGAACCTTGATGAAAATCACACCATCAAATTCAGTGTATTAGAAAACCCTACTGTAGAGGTTTCAAGCTCCTATTTACAAAAATGTGGAATTTTGCATTTTTTGCCAGCAGAAAGATCACGGATGCGTGTTAATTTTTTTTTTTTTTTTTTTTTTCCAGGGGCGATCTTGTTGACCTAGTGGTCCTAGAATATTGTGGGAGGACTCATTGGATCGGAAATAAAAAGTTCTAGTGCCCTTTTTAATTGACCAAAAAAATGGAGGGCAACTAGGCCCCCTCCCCCGCTCATTTTTTCCCCAAAGTCAGCTGATCAAAATTTTGAGATAGCCATTCTGTTCAACATGGTTGAAAACATGATAAATATGTCCTTTAGGATGACTTAATTCCCCGAAGTCCCCGGGGGAAGGGCTGAAAGTTATGAACTTTGCCCAATTTTAACATATAGTATTGGTTATTAGGAAGTATACAGACGTTTTCAGGGGGGATTTTTTCTGGTAGTAGGGGGGTGTGTGGGTTGGGGGTTACGTGGGAGGATTTTTCCACGAAGGAAGTTTTCATGAGGGAAGGGTCATTGCAATGAAGGGGTTGCCGGATCTCGCAGCATTATTTAAAAAAAAGATCAGAAATTAAATATAAAAAAACAAGTTTTCGAACTGAAAATAAGGAGTAACATCAAAACTTAAAACGAACAGAAAATATTAGGTGTATGATTAGGTTCACCCCCTAATCAGTACCTCGCTCTTTAAGCCAAAGATTTTTTAGTACTTTCATAAAAGCTATTTATTCTAAATAACGGCCTTTGTGATTAAGAGTTCATTTTTAAAGAATTGGAACAAAATTCGAACTTTAGCTTAAATAGCGAGGTATTGACTAGTAGACGAGCCCCCTAATATACGTATTAAAAATATATGAATGTAAAAGTTCGTTACGTAAGTTAATTCATAAGTTACGTATATTTATTACTAATAAAAAGGTTCGTAAATAAAATTAATCAAGTTTCAAGAAAGCCATTTAACCAAATGAAAGTAAAATTAATATGCAAATTTTGTTTTAATTATTCATGTGCGGTGAGCCAAATTCATAACCTGCATCAATTCAAAAACGTTCAAAAATTAAATAAAAAAAACAAGTTTTTTTAACTGAAAGTAAGGAACGACGTTAAAACTTGGAACGAACAGAAATTATTCCGTATATGAAAGGGGCTGTCCCCTCCTCAACGCCTCACTCTTTACGCTAAAGTTTGAATTTCTCACAACTCTTATTTTTTTTAAACAATAAAAAACTTTAGCGTAAAGAGCGAGACGTTGAGGAGGGGACAGCCCCTTTCATATACGGAATAATTTCTGTTCGTTCCAAGTTTTAACGTCGTTCCTTACTTTCAGTTAGAAAAAGTTGTTTTTTTATTTAATCATAGGAAAGGATGAATAGGGAATTGAAATTTCATGGGAGGGGATAAAGAAAAAGCTTTGAACAGATTGAAGAAGAGTATGAGCGATTGCAGTTCTGTTGGCCTCAGGTGGCTTGGTCCTGTAATGCGTTGTTAGGAGTTACAGGTGTGGTGATTGTAGTATAAGCCAATAGAGATGTTTCAGTCCTTTTCCATATAAATTGCGGGTGAAAGTATTCACCGAGGCTTGAAATCCAATGTCTTCCATTGTTGAAAATTAGGCCTACATCTTATTCAGGGTCTTCAAAAGATCAATGACCGAATATTCAGATAGATTGTTAGATTTTTTTTTATCTCTTACTCCAATCCAGTCTTTTGGATTATTAAATAACAAAGAACAAGTTTTATTCAACTGAAAGTAAGCAGTAACATTAAAACTTATACTACAAAGTAACATTAAAAATAAAACAGATATTATTCCGTATATGAGGAGGGTTGCCCCTTCCTCAAATCTCGCTCTTTACGCTAAAGCCTTAAAGTTCTTTAAAAATGCTTCTCATCTAAATTCAACTACCCTTGTGTTTGAGCAGTCATTCTTAAAGACCTAGTAAAAAGAAAAAGGGTTGAGGAAGAGGCAGCCCCCCTCATACAAAAAATAATTTCTGTATTTTCTTAAGTTTTAATGTTGCTTCTTACTTTCAACTGAAAAAACTTGTTTTCTTTATTTAATTTCTGACTGATTTTCAAATCATACAAGTAAATTCCCTTCCCTCTTCCTCGGTATAAAGTATCCCTCGGAAAATTCCCCCTTAAAAATTGCTTCCCGCAGAAAATTCTCCCTGTGAAAAATCTCCCCCCCCACACACAAAATTCCTCCCTGAAAAAATTCCAGTATGTTTCCCAACAACAAATACTTTACCTAAACAACGGGCCAATTGCATAGTTGCCCTCAAATCTTTTTAGTCACTGAAAAGGGAGATCAGAAGTTTTTATTTCCGTTCAAATCAGCCCTCTCCTGATTCTGTAAGATCATTGGTTCGATAATATAACCACTGAAAAAAAAAATAAATAAATAAACACGCTTCCCTGATCTTTGCTCTTTCAAAAATTCATATTTTCACAATTTTGTAGATAGGATCTTGAAATCTCTACAATAGGGTTCTCTGATATGCAGAACCGGATGGTGCAGACTTTCATTAAGATTATTAGACTTTTGGGGCTGCTTTTTCTTCTTTTTTTTTCTAAAATCAGGCAACTTTTTTCAGGCTTCTAGCTTTTGATGAGCAACATTAAACTTAATAAATCCCATATATTTTGAATCAGCATTAAAGGTGAATTCTTGTGATGCATCTATTGTTATCAAAATTCCTTTTCTTAGAGTTTCGGTTACTATTTGACCGGGTCACTCCTTAGATACAGTTTGTTACTAGGAATTGTTCGATATTAGTGAGCTTGTTTGATTGTTTGTAGTTTGCTAATTCAGTCTACTGTATGATGAATAATACATTTTTTAATGAATCAATCGAATTTTTGTATGATTATTATTTACTTTTCTGATTACTGTTTTCTTGTTTAATTGTCCTTGTGTCCCCCCTCGTTACCTGACATTGAGCCTTTGTGGGATATGTCAAAATAGTTTTGTTCTTTGTCTGAGTGTCAAGATAAAGAATCTTAAAGTCTTGATTGCATACCAGCAGAGACGAGGGCTGGACCCGTATCAGGAATGTGTTTTGCTTACTCCTAGTGTCAGCACTTTAGACGGTGGACCTATAATTCACAATACCCTGAGACAAGCCCAAACCCTCCGGATTACCCTCCCACCACAACACTAGAAATTATCGGTGAACGCACCCTACACACTCAGTAGATAACTTGTATTGTTTTAAATTTACTGTTGGCAACGATCCCAATTCTAAAAACGTGTAACTAATGTCTGTTCAGTGGCAAAAATGTTACTAATTCTCACAATGAGCCAAAGCAGTTTCAACAATATTTTCTTAAGATAATAAAGAAATAGGTCAAACGACCTGATTTAAAAAGAAACTGCAAAAGAATCAATACCTAACATTTACAGTGTATGTGTACCCTTTTGAACGAACTCGAGGAATATAGACAAATGGAGCCTATTGATAGGTTAAGCGTGAAAAGTTGGCGAAGCAGCTAGACATAACTCTATTCTTTTGGTTATCTGTCCTATTATCGTAAGACTATATTATATATACCCACCCTTTTTATACCCCTTTTGGGGTATAAACAACTGTATTTATAAAAACCTGGTTACATGTTTTTAATAGCCATTTGTTTGAAAGAATAGGATGATATAATTTCTTCTAATCGCCATCCATCTATTAACAAAGAGAGGGAGGCGTGATCTCAACAACATTTAAAATACTCTGTAAACCCTTGCTAAACAATCAATGATAGCTTCTATCCATAGACTTATTCTCCGACATAGGACGGACTATCTTCTGACATGGTGGAGGGGGGTCCCATCCCCCTCCTTAGATTCCTATATTTTTCCAAATTGCTGGGCAATTCCTATTCAGTTTATCAAACAACTGTATTTATTATTGAGCCTCCTTCAAAAGATTATTTGAAAAAAACTACGTTTTCTAAAGAGTTAAAGACGCTGAGTTACAAGGTCGAACCTTAAAACGTACATGGATTAGGAGGCACAGTTGAGGGCTGCCGCCCCCAAACCCCCGCTTTTGCAGCCTTTAAATAAAAAAAAAGAAGTTTTTTAAACTGAAAGTAAGGAGCGACATTAAATCTTAAAACGAACAGAAATTATTCCGTATATGAAAGAGGCTGTGCCCTCCTCAACGCCTCGCTCTTTACGCTAAAGTTTGACTTTCTCACAACTCTTTTTTTGAACAATAAAAACTTTAGCGTAAAGAGCGCGGCGGTGAGGAAGGCCCAGCCTCTTTCATATACGGACAACTTTCTGTTCGGGTTATGTTTTAATGTCGCTCCTTACTTTCAGTTTAAAAAACTTTTTTTTTTATTTAAAGGCTGCGAAAGCGGGGGTTTGGGGCGGCAGCCCCCCAACTGTGCCTCCTAATCCCTGTACGTTTTAAGGTTCGACCTTGTAACTCAGCCTCTTTAACTCTTTAGAAAACGTAGTTTTTTTCAAATAATTTCTGCACGTTTTTGTACAGTTTATTACTTATTATTGCTTGACCAACTGTTAGCTGATCGTGTCAGGAGTTAAAGTTGGGGGGCTGCCGCCCCCAAACCCCCGCTCTTGAACATTCTTGTGTTAAGGCTTTTAATTCCTGAATACTCAAATCACGTCGTACAGGGTGCCTCCTAATCCCTGTACGTTTTAAGGTTCGAACTTGTGACTCAGCCTCTTTAACAGCCCCCCCAACTGTGCCTCCTAATCCCTGTACGTTTTAAAGGTTGACCTTGTAACTCAGCCTCTTTAACTGTTTAGAAAACGTAGTTTTTTTTCAAATAATACACATAAACAGGTCAGACATGCTTTGTTATGAAAATTGACGCGCAGATATTTTCATAACAAAGCATGTCTAACCTGGTTATGTGTATTATTTGTAAAAAACTATGGTTTTTCGTAAATGTAAATTCGGCGGATAATTTTTTCGGTCTGAAAATATCAAAAGGCCCTAACAGGTCCAATTCTGCTTCGAATGAGTCCTCATTCAACCGGATCCGTTGCCAACTGTGTCCTGTAGGCGTGGCTAAGAAAAAAAAGAAATGATGATGAATTTAAGTGGCTATATTTGGTTTTTTGAAAACAGGGAAGGAGTGATCGGAATGAGCTGAAATTTCGAGGTTAAGCTCCCGGGCCCTAGGAAAGCCTAACCTCTAAATTTCAGCCCAATCGGACAACGTTAAAGGGGGGCTGTGGTGGGAGGGTCCAAACTTCCGGCCCAGTTTACCCCATGAAGATAAAGTCGGAGGAAGATGAAATTTTGCAAGTTTCTTAGTTTGAGCTTGGGCTACAAAATGCGATTACCGCCGTCTCTCTGCGACCTCTAGGACCTGAAATCGCTTAACATTGTGGTGGGTCGCCTCTTTATAGAGGCACAAGTGTGCCTCCTTGAAAAATCCCGTGTACGTACCTCTAAATATAGTTTTACGCTAGATATTTGAAACAACCATGATATTACAGAGATATATACTTCTTTTTTGCTACTAAAGACAGAAAGCTAGCCTATCAGCCTGATCTAAGGCAATGAGGGGCTTTGACTTTTTTTTGAAATTTTTTTCTTTTATATACCATTTTAAAGGTCTTAGATGCGATTATGCTTTCCAGCAAATATTGACAGAAAAGGAACACTTGGCTAATTGCAAGTGGTTTCAGCATTTCACAACAGACTGAGGAGAACGCAACTATAAGAAAATAATTAAAGCAATAACGAAATTAATAAAAGTAAGCCTTCTTTATAATAGAGTAGGAAATAATAAAGAAACTACTGGGTAAATGGATAAATTAGTGAAATGGTATTCAGCGTTATTTTACTCACATTATTGTTAGGCTATCATAATAAGGCTGAATGATGAAACTACCATGAAATGCCGCATAATATGCGAGTTTTTAGTTTTGCAGCCAGTGTTTAACTGTTAGGTTACAGTAAATTGTAATATATTTAGTTATATAACATATATAATACTAGATATAATATATAAAATTCCAAAAAAGCCTTTGGTGGAAGTCGAACCCACGAGCCCTCTGGTGCATTTCTATGGCATATATTTCTATGTATTTCTTTATCGTAAAAAAATACCTTGCGATTCAAATGATGTTCCAGTTTTTTTTCTTTTTTTAAGAAGATAAATACATCGCTTCAAATTCTACTATTTGAAATTGTGAATGCTTTTTAAGATTTCCAATAGGCCTACATGATAAAAAAAAAACTGATTTAGAGGAAGAAAACATTAGTAAGGATTAAGTAATCGATCTTCAAGGATTAGTAAGGATTAGAAAGGATTAGTAAGGATCTTCAAATCGTAAAACTAAATTAATTGTCGCAAGATTCGAACTTTTTCATTATCAGCCTAAAAATATGTTCTATGAAATAAAAAATAAAACAATTCTTTTTCTTCTCTGTTTGGTGTCAATTGTTGGGGGGGGGGGGGTCCCATTATAAGGAAGAAATACTTTTTATTTTAACAACTTACCAATGATTTATGTTGAATTTTATGAACATTGACATTCTTCAGGAGTTTAAGAAGCATTGAAAAACCACATAGTGTGATCAAAAACTTTTTTTCTCCACACCCTTATACACAGATTTATCTAAACCAAAAGTACGTCATCAACAAATGGGGCAAGAATAGGTTATAAGCTAAGTTTTAAATGAAAGCAAAGCTTTCATTTATGGAAGGGGAGCTTTCATTTATGGAAAACTTTCATGTAAAAGGGGATAAACAGTGAAGCTTTGAACACATCGCGATGGAAGAGCAGAGTGAGCAGCTGTGTCGACCTCAGGTAATTTAGTGCTGTACTGATTTGTTAGTGGTAGCAGAATCCCCTTGGTACTTGTACCCCCCTCCCCCTGAATTTGCATCCTTCATACGGCCCTGGGCCAAAGGCCAAATTATGGTGAAACCCCATAATCATCCATTTCCCAGATTTAAAAGGCAAATAATTATATTACCGTTTATGTCTAATGTAGTGCATCAACTTGAAAATCATTTTATTACGGCTGAAGATAATATACTTTCAGAAATCTCGTTCCCTTAAGATTTAAAACATAATTTATTTCGTGCAACTTTTTGAAAGTTTACGATTTCAAAAGAGTCTAAATTGAATACTAGAAAGTTGTTGAATGAGCTGGCGAACTCAAAGTACAGGTGACTTAAAACTTCAAAAGTACAGAAGGCTGTGTTCAGCGAAGCATGGGGTCTGAGTGCACGTGTTATGGCAAGCAGATGCTTAGTTTTATAATAAAAGAAAAGGCTGCTAAAGGTTTCCAATTCATCAAAGTAGCTATTTATTTAAGCTTTAATTCTATTTTAGGATGGGAACCAACATCCTGAGATACTTACGGCTTTGATAATTAAAAATGCGACATATGCCATTTTGGTCAAAAATAAGTTGTGTATGTGTCGTGAGTATACTCAGCACGAGCAATTGAATGGTGCAATCATAATGGTTTTATTTTGTACCGTTACGGCGATAAAAAAGAGACATACGCCAGTTTTGAAAGAAGAGGATTATCCTATTGAGCTATAATGGTATTTGTCTTCCGTTTTGTCAAGAAATTAAATAAAAAAAAACAAGTTTTTTAAACTGAAAGTAAGGAGCGACATTAAAACTTAAAACGAACAGAAATTATTCCGTATATGAAAGGGGCTGTCACCTCCTCAAAGCCTCGCTCTTTACGCTAAAGTTTTTATTGTTTTAAAGAATAAAGTTCTGAGACAGAGTCAAACTAGCGTAAAGAGCAAGGCGTTGAGGAGGGGTCAGTCCCTTTCATATACGGAATAATTTCTGTTTGTTTTAAGTTTTAATGTCGCTCCTTACTTTCAGGTTAAAAAACTTGTTTTTTTTATCTAATTTCTGATCGTTTTTTAGTTAATGCAGCTTTTATATTGGCTCACCGTCATTGAATAAGTAAACAAAATTTGCATAAAAATTTTACTTTTCTTTTGCTAAATGGCTGTCTCTAAATTTGGAACTGACGTAATTTACAAATTAACTTACGTAACGAACTTCTATATTCGTATATTTTTCTTCTGGCAAAAAATACAAAGTTGCAGATTTTTGCAGATATAAGCTTGAAACCTATGTTATAGGGTTTTCTGATACACTGAATCTGACGGTGTGATTTTCATTAAAATTCTTTCACTTGTAGGGGATGTTTCCCCCTCTTTAAAAAACCAAGTAAATTTCCTCAGGCTCGTAGCCTTTGATGAGTAATACTAAACTTAATAAAATTCATATATTTAGAATCAGCATTATAAGCCCATTCTTTTAATACATTTATTGACATCAACGTTCCGTTTTTAAAAGTTTCGATTACTATTGAGCCGTATCGCTTGTTTTTTTTATTGTTTTTTTTTATTACGTATATGTTATTACGTATATGATAGGGTTCTCCCCTTAGTCAATAACACGCCCTTTACGTTAAAAGTTAAAAAAAAAATTAATTCACAAATCCCTGAATCACAAAGGCCTTTTAATTAGAATAGATAGCTCTTTTGAAAGCACTAAAAAAAACTGTTGCGTAAAGAGCGAGGTATTGACTTGGGGGAGAACCCCCTCATATACGTAATAATTTCTGTTCATTTTAAGTTCTAATGTTGCTTCTTACTTTCAGTTGAAAAAGCTTGTTTTTGTTTTATTTAATTTCTGATCGATTTTTAAATAATTCTTGGAAATCCAGCGCCCCCTTCATAGAAATGTCCCTTCCCCCCAAGAAACATCATTTAAATCAATATTCTCCCGATTAGCCCCCTCCTCCAGCCCCCCCCCCCACCAGAAAAAAAGTCTTCCTGAAAATGTCTGTATACTTCCCAATAACCAAAAAAAAATGTAAGCAATGGGCAAAGTTCATAACTTGCAGCCCTTCCCCGGGGAACTGGGGGGGATTAAGTCATCGTAAAAGACATATTTATTAGATTTTCGACTATGATGAACAAAATGGCTATCTCAATATTTTAATTGGGTGACTTTGAAAAAAAAATGAGCGTGGGAGGGGGCCTAGTTGCCCTCCATTTTCTTTGGTTACTTAAAAAGGGCACTAGAACTTCTAATTTCCGTTCCAATGAGCCCTCCTACGATATTCTAGGACCACTGGGTTAATACGATTACCCCTGGGAAAAAGAAAAACAAACAAACAAATAAACAAACACGCACCCGTGATCTATCTTCTGGCAAAAACTGCAAAATTCCACATTTTTGTAGATAGGAGCTTGAAACCTCTACAGTAGGGTTCTCTGATACGCTGAATATGATGGTGTGAATTTCGTTAAGGTTCTATAACTTTTAGGGGGTCTTTCCCCCTTTTTTCGAAAATCAGCCAAATTTTCTCAGGCGAGTAACTTTTGATGGGTAAGATTAAACTTGATGAAACTTATATATTTGAAATCAGAATTAAAATCTGATTCTTTTGATGGTACCAAAATTCCGTTTTTTAGAGTTTCGGTTACCATTGAGCCGGGTCGCTCCTTACTTACAGTTCGTTACCACGAACTGTTTGAAAAAGGAGACTTGTGCAATAAATTAATTAATTTTGAATTCGCTCAGAATATATTTGGCTGAAGAGGATAGAAATTGTCTATAGGAAAAAGGAGACATACACCATAAAATAGTATAACTTTGAATTTGTTCATAAAATTAAAATTTAATTTAAACCGCTGAAAAGAGCATTAAAAGTCGGTTTAGAATATATTCATTTTATGTCAAACAGTCTCATTCTTCAGAGCCAACAAACTTTTTTCTGTTTTTTTGGTTCTCCTGAAAAGTTAAAAAAAAATGTCGTATTTCGCACTTATAATTATCGCATCCGCTTGCGTTTGAAAGACTTAGTAACAAAAGTTCTGCTTTTGATTGAAACTTTCTTCCTGGGAAATATTTAGCACAATTATCAAATGCATTATAATAAACTTAGAAACATATGGAAGAGATCATACAGAGGGGAAGGACAGGAACAAAATTAGGAAAGAATAAACAGAATAGGAAAATAATATGGAAAATATTAGAAATTAAAACTCCCAAAAGATTAGCAGGGCATAAATGGACCGAATTGTTCCGGTGCTATTCAACATCTGTTAGTTTTGCTGTTCTTACCATAAGTTGGATTTCCAATGTCTTTTTTTGAAATAAATCCACATTTACTTAATTTTAGAGGGGGTTGAAGGTGAAATTTTCATGAATTTACCCAACCATAAATGCGACTGTGAGCAACCTTCAAAGTGACTTCAAGTAGTGACGTCCGTAGAAGAGACTGCAGTTTTATTGACCACACATCATTGTACCAAAATCTGTGCTATGGTTGATTCTTTTTTTCCTGCAGTGTATTATACGTTTGCATTTTCTCCTTTTACGATGCAGATTGATTGTGGGTTGCCTCCAGCATAATGGTACACACTAAAATATTCCAATTCATGAATATGTATTAAGTCGCAGGTGGTGAGACTGGAAAACTTTTGGATAGGGCACTAACTTTTATTGATAGAAAAAGGCCACATCGAAACCCCGGAGTGGGCAAGACTATTCCAGGTATGCACAAAATCTCTGCTCAACCGAGGGTTCCAAGGACTTATTGCTGTAAAGTTGCAAGCTGGCTTAAGTCCTTTGTGTAGACTCGAGATTGCTTGTCTACCCTAGCCAGCACTGGTGTGACTTCCTACTTTTCTGAGGCTCTGACGCTTCCAGAAATCCCACAAATAGTAGAATGACAATCTGAAACACTACGACGTTTCATTTACTGAGAGTTTTACTGAATAATTTGTGAATTGTGTATGGACTTCTGAGACCCATCTCTTAGGGCTAGGCAGCACGAAACCATTTGATATGGAATTCGCTCATCCAGATAGGAAGGATGGAGCATTTAAGTAGAGAATAGACCTTATCATGAATACGGAAGCGTCAAGTCTTCTTTAGGCTCGGAGAGAATTTAAAATAGAACTACAGTTGGACATTTTATATTTAAAAGGATACGGTGTCAGTCTTAGGGGTATACGCCCCTGTAGAGCTGTCTGACGGGTATTTGAGGGACTAGGTCAACCTTTAAAGGTGTGAATCCTTCATGGTTAGCTTCCCCTACAACTTATGAAATAAGTAAGCCCCCAAGTGTGGCCAGTAGGCTACATAAATATCTATTAGACCCTTTTTATTCAGGTTCTCTTTGTTATGAAGCTAAACGAATTACGGAAAAATAAGAAAAAAATTAAAAAAAACATTATTTATTTCAAAAAAGTAGTTTATATTAGATTCAAGAACAGCCTAGGTAAAATAATACTTGTTCAGAATCTCCGGAGTATAAATATAGTATTTTTTTTTCTTTTGCGGGATTTTTGCATTAACATTTAAAAAACCAAAAAGATTTCTGTTATTTTGGTTATTACTTTTTGTTATTTGAGAACTGGACAGTGACAAGCTTGCAGAAAGATACCTTGCAAAAAGGATGCAATAAAAACGACTTAATGAGAGAGCATCTCTAGTTAACTCATTTTCATTGTATCCTCATTGCAAGGTATTTTTTTTCGTATGTTTGCCACAGTCCAGTTCTCCAATTCACAGTCCTTCCAAAGATTGCAATCTGCTCAATCCGACGTATGCTTGATCTTTTGCAAAAAGTTCCTTAATTTGCTAAATGTTCCGTACAAAAGTTTCCATAGATGACCACTAGATCGACAGTAGCCTACACTATCACATTTAAAGAAAAAAATATGCCCAACAGAGAATTAATGAAAGTTTTCTTCTCTCAACGGTTCCATAATTCAATTAACTCGTTAACGAGTAGAACAATGCAATTAACGAGTTAACGAGCGAAGTAATGTTTCGACAACTTTAGAAAAAAACGATGTTGAACAGAAAATATAATTTCCTAAGAAATTATTTGTTACATATTATTTCCTTAGAAAGTGAGGCAATCAAAATCAGCCCAACGATCTTCTGCAGTGCAATGCTACGTTGCCTATGGTGCCATTGAGCTTACAATTTAACGTATTAAACATGAAAGGCTTTGGATAGCGTGTCAAACCTATTATGAGAGTACGGCATTTATTGGGCTTCGTTTATTTTAGCTTTCTTCACCCTAACTTTGAGTAATGTATTTACTTGTTCTATTAAGATCATAAATTTTTAGCTGCATTAAGCTAAATGCAGTGGAATTTTCAATTCTCACACATGTGATCAATAACCAAATTAAGCGTCACTGCAGTTCGACAATATGTCCCGTGCGTATTTTGGTGAGATGGGCTACATGAAACTTTTACGCGTAATTTATGAGATTTACGAAGCAGAGCGAAGATTATTTTTTGAAATTAAGGAAGCTTGAAACAGTAGCTCTATTTCTTTTTAACATTTTTCTATTAATTGAGTTTTTCTGTATTTTAGTATTAAAAGATACAGTATTAGTACTTATGCACTAAGACAGTTCTGGCTAAAAATAGGGTTCGACGAGACGAAAAAAACGAAGCAAAAAAAAATGATTAAGAAATCAAACTACAGTGATATTCTGTCAATGAAAAAAAAGCTAAAGCAGAAACTTCGGCAAAGACCTCTGCCATTCTGCCCTCGGCGGTCAAAAAAAAGAAGAAAAAATGTCTATATAAAAGAAGAAAAAACAAGTCTTCTGAAGTTAACTGAACTGAACCAGAGAAGCTAATAACCAACAAAATTCAAATAATTGAAATACTATTCAAAATTAGATTTGGCAAGAATTCTTTTCCTAGCAACTACTGCAGCGTGTCCACTTATCTTGTGTTAAGACGACTAGTTGATTACGGATTAAAATCATAACGATTGTAAGGTGAATCTCTTTTTATTAAAACATCATAAATTGAGTTTACAATTTTACATTGGCAGAACCCATCAACAGTTGAGAGAAAAGGTACACGAATGCAAACTTTCAAAAGACAAATCTCTGAAGTCTAGAAGTAAAAATGATGATATGGATTCTGCTTTAAGCCTCTGCGCTTTTGAATACCCAAATCGTTCAGTTCTTCTTGACGAGACAGCCCAAGTGTAAACAGTACGTGGTTACCACTATATACTATCTTTATAAGTGAGCAATAATTGTGTATATATTTGTGTAAGTACGTGTATGAATTTTCTCAAAAACGGCTCCATATTTTTTTCGGGAAAATTCGTATCTAGGGATATTCTAGCATAAAAAAACGATATAGATAAGTCAGAAGTCTGAGAAAACTCACTAAGAGCCTTATTTGATTTTTGCAAATGGCGACATGTACTATATTAGTACACCATATAAGCATTTCATACGACATCATATATGGCATAATATAAGCCTTTTCTTATATGATGTCATGCATAGAATAAATAAGATTGTTGAGTTTCCAACCCAACAGTTATTTATATAATATAATGTCTGTCGAAGGCCAAAAAAACGAAAATTTTCAGTTGCAGTTATTATAAATGATGATTCTTTGGAACCCACACCTGAACTATCAAATGTGATAAGATGTGAAATTCGACAACCTGGACCATCGATTAGGACAACACCAATATGGACAGTTAAAGCAAAGGCCATTGCTAAAGTAATCGCCATCCAAAAGCGTGTCAAAAATGAAAATGAAGTGCAAAGACACGGGTGGTTAGAGCATATGCGAAAACAACAATTAGAGCGTGTTAAAAATGAAAATGAAGAGCAAAGACACATGCAGTTAGAAAACATACGACACCGAACAAGTGAGCAAATCAAAAGTGAAAATGAAGAGCAGCGAGTCAATGAAAATCAAACTGGAGAATCAAACGTGTCAAAATTGAAAATGATAGCGATGATGATTGGGTTTGGGATTTTGACATGGATAAGGTCATCAATGCCTACCAAACCTTTGTTAAAAAAAAGGTTCGTCGATATGTATTTCATAATGACGAAAGATAAGCCGAGGTGTAACGAACCAAACAAATCGAAAATGATAGTGATGATGATTGGGTTTTGATTTTGACATGGAGAAGATCATCAATACCTACCATACCTTTGAAAATCAAAAATATGGACTGGATAAATCGTTGGAAGAAAAAGAAGTTTTTATCCCACCACCTGAACAATTAAAAGAAACAAAGGTTCGGCGATATGTCTTTCATAACGACAAAAGACAAGCCGAGGCAAAAGAAGAAGTTTTTGTCTTACTACCTGAACAATTAAAAGAAACAAAGGTGGTCGTTAACGCCTTCCATACCTTGTAAAATCAAAAACCTGAACTAGATAAATTGTTGGAAGAAAAAGGAGTTTTTGTACAATAAAGGTCCAATAAAAATTTTTTTTTACAAAGGCACCTCTTCTAATTTAAGGTCCATTTGAACGTCATGACATCAAGAAAAGGCTCTAATTGTCTGGGTTTAGAAGGCAAGTGACAGAGAGAATCTATATATAGAAGTGTGCCACGAGCAGAGTGCCTGGGTCCAGTACTATATATATATATATATATATATATATATATATATATATATATATATATATATATATATATATATATATATATAGTACGTTATAGGTAATTATTTGGTTAAAAATAAACTGTCTTCCTAATATAGTAATTGAGATAAATGATCACTTGACAAAGGTCTAGACCTAACTCATCCATCCAATTACCTAGGACAAACCAGTATATCCAACCCAATAGCCAAAAAATCACATCCAAAATCGAGCAAAGGCAACATTAATAAATGTAAGTAGGTGTACAAAACCAAGCAAAAGCACCTTAAGTCTAAAAACAATATTATTATTCCCCAAGCGATCACTTCATATCAGGGATCCTCAGAGGAAAACTCACTGCCAATACGGGTTTCGGCGCTTAAATTTCCTGACCCTGGCAAATGACCGTGCCTGACATAGAAACGTATAACATCCCCTTATGTAGTGTCACCTGCGGAATTTATATAAAAAAATTAAATAATCAAAATTATAAAAATACCCACAGTTTTATCAAAGTTTCTTTAGCCACCGATCACCCTGAACTGATTCAAAATAATGTCTACACAAATCTGAAAAAATACCACTCCGGCCCATTTATCTCCGGTATATATAATTTTCTCTTAAAGTCCTGACCTATTTAGATCGTTTTTGTTGCCAATCAACGCTATTCCTTGTTTTCCA
Source organism: Artemia sp. Qi Xiang Cuo (assembly GCF_049724085.1). Classification (NCBI taxonomy): domain Eukaryota; kingdom Metazoa; phylum Arthropoda; class Branchiopoda; order Anostraca; family Artemiidae; genus Artemia; species Artemia sp. Qi Xiang Cuo. The sequence continues at coordinate 10,602,058 of NC_142795.1, read as the reverse complement.
ACCGTAGATTTCATTGTCCATTTTTGTTCATCTTTACCTCAGAAGGTTTTTTTCAATTTAGCAGTTTAGATTGATACATCATCTCATTTAATTTCTTTACAGATAATAAATACGTCTTTTTCAGTTTCCGACCACAGATCATTGTTTAAAAGGTCGTTTACAATTCAATGTGATTCTTGCTGTCGTTTGTTCTATATCTTTTTATACATCTGTTGCAATTTTCACTTTCACCAGTTTTCTAATCCCATTTGTCCATGTTTCATTTTCATCAATCAACCCCTTAAACATTTTAAATGACCTTAAATTAGAATTAACATCTTTGTAAAATTACGATTTTTTTTGTTATTGCACCTTTAACTTTTGCCTTGGCTTGCCTTTTGTCATTATGAAAAACATAACGCCGAACCTTTGCTTTTTAACAGAGGCTGGTGCAATATCAGGTTCTTGGTTAACGTCCTTGTAAACTTTAATGTCGTTATTTATAAGTATTACATTGCTTGGAGCTTTTATTGTTGAACGTCAACTTTTGCCCCGGTTTGTCTTTTGTCATTGTGAAATACATAACGCAGAAACAAAGGCATATTTTGACAAAGGCATGGTAAGCATTGATGATCTTATCCATGTAAAAATCATAAAGCCAATCATCATAACTATCATTTTTAATTTTGGCACCGTTTTGACCCCGCTGTCGCGTATCTTCTAACCCCATTTTTCTTTCTTCTTCATTTTGGATTTTCATTACTTCAGTCAATTTGCTAATGCCCTTTTCCTTAGCTTTGGGACAGAAGCTTCTTTTTCTTCCAACGAATTGTCATTTATAATACTGGTAAATTTTCGTTTTTTTTGGAAAAACCTCTCTATAAACAGAGATACCGGAGATATTCTTAAAAACCTTATTTATGACAATTTAATAGAAAGAGATTACGCTTATAATCCTTCTCATTTCAAGACGATATCTAGATCACTTAAATTCTAATAAATTAATAAGAAAAATTAACCGCCTTAACCTAAATCAGATTAGTAGATTGGCTGCAGCAGTCACTAAGGAAAAATTTTTTGTCCAACTTGATTTTTGATTGTTTTTTTTTTTTTCATTTTTTCCTCCGGTTTGATTCAGTTTACCTCAAAACCTTGTTTTTTTTTGTTTTTTGTACACCTATTCTCCTTCCTGTGTTTGAGCACTGAAGACGGCTTAGCGTCAGGTTTTTGATAAAATATCTGATTTGTCTTTTCGTCGTTTTGTTCCACTAGTTAAAAATCACCCTTGTTTGGTTTATTAACTTCCTTTTTCGTCGGTCGTTAGCATTAGCAGAAGATCCTTTAGAAAAAGTTAGTGTTGATACAGATTTTTTTTCGAATCTAGTTCTTGTCGTTTCCATTTTCCTTTTCTGACGTAAAAGAGAAAAATCTCTAGGAGTTAGTCTTAAGGTAATGGTAAAGACTAAGGGAGAACTTGGTGTCAAAGAGGAAGGTAAAAGTATCCTAGAGTAAGATTATGCAAATCATTAGAGCATCTTATACAAAAATGCTGTCGAAATGAACGATTCTTGGAAGTTTTGAGAGAGTTCATGGCTCAAGAATAGGTTTAACAATTAATGTTAAGAAGGTTAAATCGCTCAACCAGGAAAAAATGAAGGTGAAGAGGTATTACTAGTTAACAAGAAAATTGATAAATTGGATAGTTTCACTGGGCATTGACAAGAATGGGCAGTGTTGTTAGTAAAAATGAAGGATACAGTGGAGATGTGTAAAGGGCAGTAGAAAAGATTCAGAGTATTTTTTCGCTGGTAAGACAGTTTGGAATTCTATGAAGGTAACATAAAACAAGAAAACGATCAAAAATGTGGTATATAAAGGCCAGACGAAAATACTGAAGAAACACACAAAACAAATATTTTGAGGGAACAACCGCCTCTTCAGTTTGTTTGACCTTTAAAAACCCCATTTTTGATACTTTTCTTTCTTTATGTTATAGCAGGCCAATGTGGTTTAAGTAATTGACTAGGAAGGTAAGCCTGCAAACCAAAATTAGAATACTGGGAGCCTTAGGTCTTTAGAATTTAGAATATTTATAATATTAGAATGATAGTATGGTCAAGTATGGCTCTAGCAAGTGGGTGCTTGCTAGAGCCATATGTCTCTAGCAAGAAAGGGTGAGGAATGTTTATTAAATGTTTTCTAGAGGAATTCTCTAAGGATAGTTTAGGGAACCTGTTCAACTGACCATATATCATATAGGAAGCTGTTCAATCCCACTCTTTGAGGCTATAATGAACGAAAGTTTAGGATGCCTTGGCCAAGTTTTTTGGGTGACAGATTGCCAAAGGTAATGCTTTTTGACTATCTTTAAGGGTCCAAACGAAAAGCAGTCTGTCCCCGAATGAGGTGAGAAGAGATCATAGCAAAAAGGTTTAAAGGCAATTGAAACTTCATGGGAGGCGGTAAAGAGTAAAGTTCTGAACTGGGTTTTAAGAGTGGATGGCTGGATTGGGATAGAAGAGAAGCTTGCTAAATCTGCCTAAGTATGCCTTGGTGCAGCAGTTAATTGTTAGTAGTAGTAGCAGTAGCACTAGCAGTTGTAGAAGTAGTAGTAGTAGTAGTAGCAGTAGTAGTAGTAGTAGTAGTAGTGGTAGTAGTAGTAGTAGTAGTAGTGGTAGTAGTAGTAGTAGTCGTAGTAGTAGTAGTAGTAGTATTAGTAGGAATAGTAGTAGTAGTAGTAGTAGTAGTAGTAGTAGTAGTAGTAGCAGCAGTAGTGGTAGTAGTAGTAGTAATAACAGTAGCAGTAGTAGTTGTAATAGTAGTAGTAGTAGTAGTAGTAGTAGTAGTAGTAGCAGTAGAAGTAGTAGTAGTAGTAGTAGTAGTAGGAATAGTAGTAGTAGTTGTGGTAGAAGTAGTAGTAATAGTAGTAGCAGCAGAAGTAGTTATAGTAGTTGTAGCAGTAGTAGTAGTGGAAGTAGTAGCAATAGTAGTAGTAGTTGTAGTATAGGTAAGACGTTAAAATCAACAAAGAACATAGATGATTCGTAAATCTAGACTTTTGCTAGTCAACACATGTGAACATAGTTTATTTTTAAACATGGAACATAGTTTTGGGCGTTTTAAATTAGGCTGAGTTTTAAAGTAGCGTAAAAATATTTCAGGTTTGATTTACTACCACCTTCACTCAAAACATTATAAGATTTGCATAATGGGTTCGTGCCTGATCCCTCAAGAGATCAGAGTATTAAGAATAAAATTTATGTGTTCATATGTATCCTAAGGTATTTTCCTAAGCCGTTTCAAGAACTAAGAGGAGGAGTAAATAAAGAGATCTTGTGGGAGGAATATTCCTTCATCTTTTGTGTAGAAATGGCTCATGAAAAACCGTCTACTTTACTGTCTACTTTACTGTCACCTTTACTGTCACTTTACTGTCATGTCTACTTTACTGTCAACTTTACATGTCTAATTTACTGTCACCATTACTGAATGTGCTTTTATCGCATCTTTCCACTACTCTCAAAGGATTTTGGCAAGTTAATGGGCCGCAACACGGTAGCGAGATTTAGCAACAACCATTTGGCTAGCAACAACGATTCCCTGTGGATCTCCTTGACCTCTGGTTGCTCCAAAGTGCAAGCTTTGCTAAAGGTAAATCCGACTAAAGCTTTAATGAAGATTAAGATTACATATACGGTGCCTAAAGGCCCGTTCTTAACAAACTTTTACTAATACCGAGGTTTAGCAAGCGCTAATTCGAGGTAATTAGAAGGATTCACAGCCGATCAGAGGGTTCAAGGGAAAATGTGATATGCCCAAATCGGTGCTAGTTAAATCTTGATATTATCAAAATCTCATGGTGAATGGACCTTCACGATATCCATTAACAAAAACAAGAGGCAATCAATTTTTTAATGATTTTGTTTTAGAGATTAAATTTTTATTCTAAGACTTACAGTCTTAGATAATTTTTTTCTAGTTTTTCTTATGCATTGTATCTTTTTTTTCACTTACTGTTTTATAGAACATGCACGATTTTCTATCTTCGTCTTCTTTTCCTGGGCAGTCGTAATAGCCGTCGCAGAGCTGATGATCGTCCAGACATAGATAACGACCGTGAGAATCGACCGTGAAAAAATGTGATATGCCCTAATCGGTGTTAGTTAAATCTTGATATTATCAAAATTTCATAGTGAATGGACCTTCACGATATCCACTAATAAAAACAAGAAGCAATCAATTTTTTAATGATTTTTTTTTAGAGATTACATTTTTATTGTAAGACTTACAGTCTTAGATATTTTTTTCTCTAGTTTTTCTTATGTATTGGATCTTTTTTTTTTTCACTTACTGTTTTATAAAACATGCACGATTTTCTATCTTCGTCTTCTTTTCCTGGGCAGTCGTAATAGCCATCGCAGAGCTGATGATCGTCCAGACATAGATATCGACCGTGGGAATCAGAAGGACAAGCAAATCTTTCGAGCCCATCACTGTCCGTCGGGCAGTCTAAAAGCAAATGAACCATAAACTTATGTAAACTTATGTAACCATAAACTTTTGTAAATGTAATCTACTTTGACAAATAAAAGGAAAATATTATGATTGTAAGGCAAACGAAATGACTGACGAAAGCTCACGAAAATTCCGAAGCACTACTCTTTGTCGTCTCAGACTATAACAAAAATAAAATCGAAGAAGAAAGACCTGAAGTAACTATAATAAAATTAAAAATTAAGTTTTTTTTAATAATATTAATAACTTTCAAAAGTGAAATCTAAAATAAAAAATATTCAGGGGAAGATAATGAAAATAAAAACAACTCCTCCCAAGAGGAACCAAAAACAAGGATAAATTTGAAAGTTAATTTTCTAAATTTAATAATTTTCTTATAGAGGATCCTATGAATTTTCATTAGTGTTTTAGAAGCCTCAAGTCTCAGATATTTTTAAAGTGTCTTTTAGGTTTCAAAAGGCTGGCGAGATCTTCCCAAGAAAAGAAACAGAGAAATATTTTCGAACGTTTTACATAGAGTAAGATTCCGTATCAAAACGAAATTTAGAGATAGGTAGAACTCATCTTAATCACGTTCCAGCCTTTGAATCGTTTAGAAGGCAAATAGATCATTTTAGATTTTAGCTTCGAAGTACTTGATTTATTTTAGGTTTTAATGGTCATTAGTCCTCCCAATTTAGGATCAATATCCTAGAGTGATAAAATACCATTGAAGAAACAAACTGAAGCTGATTTGCACATTATCAGAGTTTTACCAGTATTTGGATTTGGAGGAACGAGTCAAGCCATTATGGCAGGTAGAGAGTATTTTAGGTCTTTATTAGCCAGTAACTTCATAAGTAACTATAAAAGAATTCGCATAGTGCAAAACGAAGCAATAAGAGTAGTCTACTCAGTAAATTGCACCAGTTTGAAAATGATGATGCATGTTAAAAAAAGCTTGGTGTTTTGAAGGTTGAACAACAGCGATACTACTAGCTATCATTTTTTGTGTTTTAGTGTTTAAATAAGTTGTTCCCTGAATATTCCTTGAATATGTTTCTCAAAATTTTATTTTCAATGAATATGCTACTAGAAATGTTGACCATCTCGTTCATGAAATTACACACTCAACGAGGTTGGGTTTCGTTATTAGAAACAACGCTGTTTCAGTCTGGAATGATCTCTCGGATAGTATTAGATTAGAGCGGATAATAACTTATTTTTGTTTTAAAACTATAAAAACTTTTACTGAAAAAGGTGAGTAAATTTTTTGGTTCCTGGAAGGAGATGTAGGGAGGCGGGGAGGTGCGTAAGTTGTGACGAGAGGAAGAAAAAAAGAGGAAATATCTTGATTCAGGAGAAGTTTTTTTTTGTTTCAAAGAATATGTATTTTCTTTTGTTTTTTTATGGTTTTTTTATTTTGTGTTTTTTTTTAATATTTAAAGCTTTTTATTTTTTTAAATAAATAATAATTTTAGTTTTATTATAAAAGGGGGATGGAAGATACAGACACCCACAGGACTTATGTCTTTTATGCGGCTGTGCAGTTATTTTGTAAAATTTAGGTTTAGATTTATTTCATCAAATAAACAAAAGATCAAGCCAATATAATTAGAAAACACTACGCTAGGGAAAAAAATTATTTTTTCATTTAGTTTTAATTTCTTTTAATTTTTAATTTCTAATTTAGTTAGGTTTATGTTTTTTTTTTCTTGGTAAAATAAAAGTATCTATCTACCTACTATCTGAAAAGTGGGCTATAAAAAAATAATGTTTTACGCTTCGAGGAGGAAGGGTTCAAACCTGAATAAATTTCCCTATACACCTTCTTTAGTAATTACAGTATAAAAAACTGATTAATAGAAGTGTGTTGTCATATTTGGGTGGGTATGTCTCTGGAAACAGATGGAATTTTCCTCTCAAAATACCTATAATAGGTAAAGCAATAACCCAAGTGTCAGCACTAACAATGACAAACAAGATTGCGGCAACTGAGTGTATGTAATTGCTTTTTCTCTTTTTTTCTCTTTTTTTGTTGATTAACGTTGGATATCGACCTCTGTTTCTTTTCCCTTTTTTAATTGTTTCTTTTTTTCATGTTACTCTGTCTTTTTTATGTGTGTGTGTTTTTTTTGTTTGTTTTTTTTGTGTCTTTTTTATCCACTCATAAGCTATGTTTTAATAGTGTATGTTTTTGTGTCCAAAATTTATATCAGTTTTTTTTTAGTCTTAAGAAAGGAAATGGAAGGAGAAGGCTATGAATAATCTTAAGAAGACAATGCTAGTACATCCATTTTAAGATGTAAATAAACATAATCTCCACTGCCAAAACAAATAAGCAAAACGATATTGTTTTTTCACCATTAGAATATTGTTACATTATTTCAAACTATCAGCAAAGACTGCCAAGAAAAAAGGCATAAAAAAAATATTGCGTATATTCTTTGGCAAGGTCTGGAGAAAATATTAGCCCCCTACTTCCAAATATAAAATTTAAAGTTCTCTTACCTCCCCCATCCTAAAAAAAACCTTTTCCAGAATAGTTTCAGCTCGAATACCCAGTCGTAAGAAAAAGCAGCGAGACTTACTAAAACTTTGTATTAAATCTGTGAAAATTTGAATTAAACCTACTGACTGTATAAATAGAAATAAATCTTTTCGCTTCAGGTTTCAGTCACACGTTGTACGTCACCAAACAATTATTTCCAGGGTTGAAGATTAGTGAATGTTGAGGAGTTACAGACAAGACCATTAATATGCAGATAGATAAGACAAATGGAGTGAATGGAGCCAAATCGCCTCCCGAGAATCGCCCTCGAAGGATCCCTTCATAGCCTTCGTTCACGAGGCAGACCACGAAAACGACGGATGGAGAACTTCCACTTCGACAACGGCAAGATGGCCCATTTATCACGTACCGCACCAGACAGAGTAATGTACCGAGCCCTTACGCATGAGCTAGCAAGAGGAGTGGCCCCAAAACGTCCCACGAGGATGATCGGGACCTAAGGAAGTAAGTAGTAAGATAAGCAAAATATAATCTATGTCGATTATCTCTGTTGCACAGCGTCAACTCACAAAATTTTAAGCGAGGGAGGATTTGTTCCAATTCTTATTGAGAAAAAAAAAATTAAAATGTAGGAGGGGTCGCTTTTATTTTGTTAATGTAAAAGTAAAAAAAATCGATTTTTTGTAAAAGAAAATACAAAACTGGTATTTTGCATTATCTAGGAGAAAAATAACTCCTCCTCTTTCAGTGTCCATGTTCTGTCAATTCTTATGGATATAACTGATTTGGAAACTGATTTATTCATTTCACGTTGGTATAGTAACAACTACTGCAATCAAAATGTTATACCTTAACCTGTTTCACAACAACTTTTCTGTCTCCCAGTAATTCAAAAACCAATTCTAGTTTTCTATCTTCATCAGTTCTCATTAGAAGTCTCATAGCGGTTTTATTCCGGAAAAATAAGATAATGTGAAAAATAAAGTTTTTGAGAGAACAAAGGGGACAAAACAACCTTGAACTCTTGTAACACCTCCGTCATAAAGCGTTAGAACGGAGACAGAGATTTCGGAGGTTTGTTGTCGACAAAATAAATGGCAAGTGCTCTATATACAAGAATTAATAATAAATTCTAATAGAGTACCAATTAATTAATAATAAAGTACACAGGACAGTGGAATAAAATATGGTTGCTTAGAATGGTTAAGTGCAAACTTACGCAGCCAAATATATCTTCAAAAATTAGGGAAGATCAATAATTCAATTTTGAATGAAAAAGATCTCCTAATGACGTTACTTAAATCTCCTAATACCTTCTCCAAAGGAGATCTCCAAAGATCTCCTAATACCTTTTTATAGAAGCAGGCGCAAAACCTAAAAAAAACGTGAGCAAAAAATCAGCAAAAAATAGGCTAAAGTATATCGTACCGAACACCTTAAGAAGGCGTAGCTCTCCTTTGAAGATCTAGTTGTACTCGTAAATCAGCTGACAGTTAATGTTTGAATTTCCCACTTTTGCTTATTTATTTCCAAAGTTCAATGTGGCAACACAGACACAAATGTGTAATTGCCCTAACTACTACATGGTGTGGAAACCACACAAAAAGCGGCAAATTGCAGTATTTAGGCGTTGATAGGCCTAAGATGAGTCCATAGAGTCCAAAATACGAAACAAATTTCCGTAGCACAATACAAATTTTTCGGCAAAATTTTTAGCCGAAATGTCCTACTCTCATTTAGAGCAACATAAAAAGCCTGTGTCCTGTATTACGGATACTAGCAAATCTATACTAATCTTTATTTCATTTATTTTTTTTTATCAAAATGAGTCATATAACCAACTAGGGATCTATAAAGTTTAACAATTAGAAACTTGAATTCAATTACTCTGTTCTTCCCCCGTAATATTCATTTTGTCTGTGTATTTTTCTTTTTCACAGAGAAACGGGGAGGGAGAGTAGGTAAATAGTGCTTATTTCCAATACTTTCGTAGATTTTCAATATTAAATTTTTGATCATGTTTAATTATATGGGTACAAAAACTTTGTCCCCACAATTTTATTTTTTTTCTTTTTTTTTTTTGCTTGTAATTTGCATTTTCTTTCCTTTTTTTCTTGTAGGCACGCTAGAATAAAAACATTAATAACAACTGATATTATGACAAACTTTTGTCACAACAAAAAACTTGAGAATGAGAGAAACAATTTAACTTAAGAATTCTCGAACTAATACTTTTCAAAAAGAGACAGTCCGAAGGACAAGGACCTTTATCGATTAGATAAATGACACCCTATCCTTTTTTTCTAAGAGCAAAGGATTTCTTAAATGGGGATCAAGTTACCCCCCCCCCCCCAAAAAAAAAACAAAAACAAGAGGAAACCTCCTATATTTATCTGAAGGCTCTCGGAGACTTGGAAAATTTGGGCACAGCACATTTTTTTATGCTTCAGGCACATTCCCTCGACCAATATAAAGTTATACTGGCCCTCGTTTATTGTGGCTGATGCACACCTATATATAATAGCACTTGATTTTATCATGCAAATAAAAAAAACAAGTTTTTTCAACTGAAAGTAAGGAACAACACTAAAACTTAAAACGAACAGAAATTATTACGTATATAAAGGGGTTGCCGCACAAGTTTTTAGTATTTAAAAAAAAACGTCTTATTGGTCTAATTAAACGGCCCTTGCATTCCTTGAGTCATTCTTAAAGAAGTGGGACAAAATTCAAACTTTAGTGTAAAGAACGAGGTTATGAGGAGGGGGTAGTCCCCTTTATATACGTAATAATTTCTGTTCGTTTTAAGTTTTAATTTTGCTCCTCAATTTTTTTTTACTTAATTTCTGATCGTTTTTCAAATAATGCCAGGAAATCTGGCCCCACCTCCACGGGGAAACCCCTCCTCACGGAAACATCCTCTAGACAATTCAATCCCAGTGAAAACTTACCCCGGACAATTACTCTTAACCACTCTGCGCGCAAAATTGAGACGGAAAAGAGAAAGCAAGACATATAAAAAGAATTGTGTATAGGAATTCTGGCAAATTCTCCCAGTGTACAATTTCCCCAGATAAGTTCACTCCCTGGAAACTTCTTTCCCCATGGAAAGTTCTCCGGTTGAAAAACCGCCAGCAGAAAATTTGCCCCCCCCCTCGGAAATGTGTGCATGCATCCCAATAACAAATACTATGTGCAAACAATGGGTAAATTTTATAACTTAAAGACCTTTTCCCTGGGTCTGTGGGGGGGAGGGTCATGTTTTACCCAAGGGCTTTTCAACTATAATGAACGAAATGGTTATCTCAAAATTTTGATCGGACGATTTTGGAAAAAAGGGGGAGGGGCCCAGTTGCCCTCCAATTGTTTTGGTCACTTAAAAAGGGCACTAGAACTTTTAAATTCGGTTTGAATGAGCTCTCTCCCGATATTCTAGGACCACTGAGTCGATACGATTAACCCTAGCGAAAACAATAAAAAAAATAAAAAATAAAAAAATTAACACGCGTGATCTTTCTTCTGGCAAAAAATACAAAATTCCCCATTTTTCAGATAGGAGCTTGAAACCTAACAGTAGGGTTATGTGATACGCTGAATCTGATGGTGTGATTTTGATTAAGATCACTTGACTTTTAGGGGGTGTTTCGCCCTTTTTTGAAAATCAAGTAAATTTTCTCAGGCTCATAACCTTTGATGGGTAAGACTAACCTTAATAAAATTTATATATTTGACATAGCATAAAAATCCAATTCTTTTGGTATATCTATTGGTATCAAACTTCCGGTTTCTAGAGTTTCGGTTACTATTGAGCCAGGTCGCTCCTTAATTACAGTTCGTTACCACGAACTGTTTGAAAAAGGAATAATATTAGTTAAATGAAGCTTTGAAATAAATGTTTATATTAACCGTTCAATTTGTATGGCCTGTGTGCATCTTTAGGAATGAACATGCCCCCGCGCGGGATTCTTGAAAGTCTGAATCCTTGAATCCTTAAAAGTCTGAAAGTTGAAAGTATCGAAACTTGAAAGTCTCAATAGGTTTAAATCTATTGGCTACGGTATCTCATAGTTTTTTTCTTTTGTTTTGTAGGTTTTCTTGGTGACTATTTTTCAGCCTTTGGGCTAAAGCTGTAGTTTTACGCGATAAAATGGCAGAAGGTGCTACTTTATTTCAGTACAATCATTTCAGCTAATTAAAAAGATCTGTGAAACGTTCAATTTTATTCTAACCAGCCTTCTTTCAATAATCTAGGACCATAAGTTTGATGCTATTCCCCCTGACAAAAAAAAAACGCAAATAAACCCCCATCCGCGACCTTGATGCGCTGACATTTTGCGCAGATAAGGGCTTGAAATATCAGTGATATTTTTTTAGATAAAAAATGTAGATAAGAGCAGGGGCGTCCCGAGGGGGGTGGGGAGGGGCGTGCCACCCCTAACTTTTTTGGTATTCGATAAAATTTTCGCCAAAGGTGAACATTTCGGCAGAAATTTTGCGAAATAAGCCGAAATTTAGCAAAATTCTTGATTTCTGCAGAAAATCCGGCATAAATCAACTAGCAATTCGGTAAAATTTATGAAGATCGCCCCCCCCCCCCAATAAAATGAGCCTCAGAACGCCCCTGGTTAAGAGTACTACAATAGAGTTCTGTTTTGTACTGAACTCGATGATGGGATTTTCATCAAAATCAGTCACCCCTTTAGGGACGTTTTCCTACTTTTTCGGAAATGGAGCACACTTCTACAGGCTCATAACTTCTTATGGATAACCAAAAACTTAATGAGTGTTGTATTTTTTAAATCACTATAATAAGCTGAACTTCTTAGTGTTCACATTGTTATCAAAATTTCCTTTCCTAGAGTTTTTGTTACTATTTCGCTCCTAACTTACAGTTTGTTACCACCAACTGTTTAAAAACAAAACTGGGTACTTCTATGTTAAACAAAGTATAATCACCTACGGAACAAGTACTGACAAAACTCTCCAAAAGTGACCCCGCGTACCTCAGCGCCTCTAGACGCAAAATGTTGTACTACTTAATCGCTCCGAGCCAAAGTAATTTGTTCCGGCCAATAATTATGCTAGAGCGTGATTCAGGCGACGAGTGACCGGGATGAATTGTGTAACTACGGTTTTTAGTTGCCAGGTTCGCATAGGTATACAAAGGGTCACTTTTTTTGTGTGGAGAAGATAGGTTTTGTCAGTACTTGTTCCGTAGGTGATTATACTTTGATATTAAACGCACTCTTTTATATATGTCAAACTGGAGCCGCGACAGAAAACCCGTTTTGTATGGGTTAATTCAAGACACTGCTATACAGTAATGAATGCATAGCGTGGTTTTCAATGCGTTGACGATATATAAACTGTTGTTTTTTGGGGTCTAGGGAGAGAAAAAGGTACCTAAGTTAGGTTAGGTTACGTATTTAATATATGCTATGGTTTACCCTCCCCCCCCCATAGTGTGCAAATATATAGCCCAAACGTGTTTCTAAACTATTATTTATTCATCCTATTTTATTTTATTTCATTAGCATTAACCAAACTAGCACTATATAGAAGAATGCGTTTAATATAATAGTACCCAAAACTGCAATGTTTCATGGGAAAGGGTTCTCTGAGGTGGCAAATAAGAAAAAAAAATGCCTGAAAAAGGATTACAACCAATGGTTAACCTTGTTTTTCTAACCTTTACTCTAAACACTGCGTTCTGATGCAGTTGATAGTTAGTTATTTAAGGGTGTTCGATAAGGGGCATTCGGCCTGTCTTTCAGAGTTTTCAAATGTTTAAGCGCTAAATAAAAGAGTGTGCTCTTTGTTAAGATTCCTTGAAATTAAACTTCACAAATCACCCTACAAAAATCTTTTTAAATTTCATATTTAATATGAATTCGCAATAAAATCACATAAAACATTGCAGAAAAATTGTTAGTAAACGATAGTAATTTAGTATTGCTTTACTAGACAATCTATTTTTTAGTGAGAAGCGTTTGAGGATATCAATAAAATAATACCAAACAAATTTTGAAAAAGATGATGCTTCTAAATTAGGAATTAGCTTGCCCTGATATTATATTTATTTTGTTGGGTAACTTACCCAACAAATTTTTGTTGGGTATCTTACCTAAAAAATTTTTAGATTTATGACAAACTTGGTTATTTGACTTTGTTTGTGCCAGAACTGTTTATGTTTGATCTGTATTGATGCTCATTTTCCGCTCCAGCAAGGTTGCCAACTTTTTGATACATGAGTTTGTCCCCTGAGTCTCCAAAAATATGTCATTTTCGCTAAAATATGCCTACCTTTAAATTTCTAAATCTAGAGGTGGTTTTTTTTTACCATTTGTACTATTGACGAAAAGACACTTTGTAACCTCTTTCAAAGTAGCCATTTAACGTCAAATATAATGAGAATTAAGAAATTCCATATTAATCGTTCATACAAAAAGATTCATTGTGGAAGCACGAAACTTATATAAACATGTAAATCCCTTACTTCGGAAGAAATCCTTTGCTTCCTAAAAAAACATAAAGCCCAATATATCCATTTAAACGAGTATACAAGCAAAGTTTCTGGTGTCACTTTCCTCCCCCTTCTTGAAAACTCCCAGGCAGAATTCAATTGCACCCCTTCCACCTCTCCACCTTTTGTCACCTGTCATGTTGCAAAGAAAATATTTCTTTGCCTTAATAAGGGAGATATTAGCTTACATGATCCATTCGGGCTTAGTCCAAAGAAAAAGACATTACAGAAAATCTCTATCTGTCACCCCCCCCCCCCCCAAGACCGAATTCCACACTTAACTGGATATTCATGGAGGGTTAGACGATTTGGGCATAAAGATGCGCTTTCTGAGGCGTCAGGCACCACCCAAGCTACACAATGAACCACCAGCCTTCCTCCATAATAGCTGAGGTGCAATAATACATCACTATACATAATTTTATCAAGCATCGGGTAAATGAATATAGTTAAATGAAGCTTTAAAGTAAATACCAATGTTACTAGTTGCCTTATATGGACTACGTTCCTTCATAGGAGGGAATGCGTTACAGCACAGCATTACTGCCTTTGAAGCTGGGAAGCTCATTATATAGCTTTTGGATACTTTTGAATCGACTGGATATATCAGAATTTTTAATCAGTAGCAACTTATCCCTGTTGGAAGTAAATTTGGGATTTTGTGTCATAAATTGCAATATAGTGCCACTTTCCTGTGGCACCGTCTTTTTGGTTACTTAAAAAGGGTATTTGAACTGCTAGTTTGTATTTTAGAGGGGGTTCTCCTAATTTATTTGGGACCAATCATCCCAGGAAAAAAAATAAACAAATGTGAATCCGAGATCTTTCTTCTCCGAAAAATGTAAAACTTGAATCCCTGCAAAAGGGTTTTCTGATATGTTGAAATTGGTACTGTAATTTTCATAGGGATTACTTGCGTTTTTACTGAGGGAGGGAGGGGGATGTCACCCTTTTTGAAAGCAGCCAAGTTTTCTGAGGCTGGTAGCTTTTGATGGGTAACTTTTAACCGATTACTTTTTTTACTTTTTTAACCGATTCTTTCGATGTTTTAATTGTTATCAAAACTCCCTTTTTAGAGTCTTAGTTACTGCTAGTACGAGTGGGTCCTCACTTGTAGTTCGTTACCCCGTACTGTTTGAAAATATTTATATTTACTTTTTGAAAAATTTAGTATGGCCATGATGTCCAACAGTGGTGTCACTGTCCCTAAAGAAATAAACAGTAGGCCTACATAAAAAATAAGTTGTTGGTTTTAAGCTTCATCTGAACGTGTCTTACTTGAGGCTTCTTTTTTTATAGAGAGATCACTTTATTTACATAAATATTTACAAACTTCCAGAAGCCTGGTCATCCAGGCTTGTCAGGCACTATCTTCTTTCAACTTGACATCCTCGCATCTTTTAAACAAAAAACAAAAAAAAAAGACGAGACACCTCTTGCTCACTTAATTCCCCGACGGGTAGGCTACCATTAATATTCACTACCAATCCTCATACTGTTTGGCACTACTTGAGGTAAAAAAAAAAAAAAAAAAAAAAATCATTAATCAAAATCATAACAACCAACACAGTGGCAATGGCTTCACTAGTACATTTATTAATCACTGATGTATATGCTGCTTTTGTTACTTCTACTACTATTGCTACTAAAATTAGTATTACTGCTACTACTACTACTACTATTATTATTATTATTATTATTATTATTATTATTATTATTACAACTACTGTTAAGAACTTACTGCAGTACCGTGCCGTCTGTGGTCGAAACAGATGCGCGCGCTCCTCCTACACCCAAATCTATTCAAAGCTTCTTTCTTTACCCCCTCCCATGAAGTTCCTAACTCACTTAAGTCCTTTTCTTGTAACCCCTTCCTACATCATCCGGGGTCGACCTGATTTTCATTTAGCCCTAGATGGATAGTCAATAACCACTATCTTGGGTAATCTATAATCTTTCACCCACAAAACGCCATTTAAAATCTTTTTCCACTTTAAAATATTAGCCATTATCAGCCATTTTAAACTTTCTTTCACTATAGCCCTAGAAGGAACAACATTTTTGTACGGTCAACATGGAAGGAACAAGCCCTAGAAAGAACAACATGCTATTGTTTGATATAGGGTCAGTCCAAAAAGTACCGAAGGCTATCCTTAGGTAATTCAACTGGTAACGCCTGTTAGTGGAGAGATCAGTCGATATTTATGTGGGTGGTGTGGGGTGTCCGACCCCTCAATTTCTGCACTTTTTGTATTTCCCCTCGTATTTTCTAACTTTTGGCGAAGGATCCTCCAAATAAATATGTGGAGTGGTGATGGAACGGGGATGATTTACCTCATCACCTCCTTCAGAATCTATTGGACTAAGCCTACAATATGGTTGGTGTTGAGTAACAGATCCACTCTTACAGCCGAAGTATTTTATGTGTAACGTAAAAAATACACTGATATGTTTACTTCCACAGTAGGGGGATGAGCTGAGTGGCGTACTCTAAAGATAAGACTTCCCCGGAGAAACCCTCTTGAAAAAGGTGAAAAGAGTTTCCCAAAAATACATATTTGACTTTTCAGACTCATTTTTATATTTAAATCTAGATTAACCCTAGCCAGGCGGATTCTTATTTTTGAGGTATTTACTCATTTACGGGTTTTAATTTTTAGCAATAAATCTTTTCCACGTTTCACCCTTGATTATGTGACTAAAGCAGGATCTATTTTTTTGTTTGACTATGTTATCGGTTTTGGAACGAAAGCGGTACTTTCCGCATTAATGTTCTCTATATATTTATGACATTCAATTTATTTATTTATTAATATCAAGTGAAGTAAGCTTTATGACCTTTCATCATTACTGTTAACTTTGACATTAAGATATGTGCACCTCTTTTATTCTTACATTATATATTTTTTCTCTTTTGTTTTTATTCTTCGACGTTTAAAAATAGTTTAAAAAGTTTAAAAATAATATTTTTCTATCAATAAAAGGTATAAGACGGTCTGGCCCGTACAAGGTTTGGGGATGGTAGTCCTATTCCTGTTTGCGATATTGGAGTAACCAGGGAGAAAAAATTAATAAGTAAATAGATACAAAAATGATACCTTGCAGGCATGGGGGTCTTTACTGTCCCTAGTCTACTCTAAATATTTCAGACTTTCTATCATTACCGGTAAATTCAATGTTACTACTACCTCTTTATTTACGTACATTCACCTCTATTATTCTTGCACTCACGTTTATTTTTTATTCTTCGTCGTTTTATGTAAAAAAGAAAATTTTACAATTATGCCCTGTTTTCAATAAAGCCCAAAAGACGCTCTGACTCGTAGAAATTTTAGAAGTAGTCTCACTCGTAGTAGACCTACTCTAGTGACCGAGGGAACAAAATTAATAAGTAAATAGATAAAAATATAGATAAAAAAGAATAGAACAAAATGAGTAAGTATATAGATAAAATGAATAGATAAAAAGATAAATGAGAAATAGATAAAAAGATAAATGAGAAATAGTTAAAAAAAAGATAAATGAATAAGTAAATAGATAATATATGCGTAATATCACAGCGCTGTCTATGATGTAAACTTTATATTTCTGGCCTTTTGAAATCACCGCTAACTCTACTAAAAGACTTGCAACTCTAATAAGAAGAATCCTTGGCAACAAGAGTTTCACCTTATCTCGGATAATTACCTCAATGCAATATTTTATGCTGGTAATGCTAAGTCGTATGTCGACTCAATTAATTAACAAGTTTTCCTTAATTAAAACTTTTCAACTCTAAACTTTCTTAAAACTTTTGACACTAATAGACCTCATCGTTCGTAACGGCATAGGGCTTTGTATGAAAAAGTTCATTGCTCTCTATGTAGGCCGAGTTCAAAATTTTTGTTCAAAGCTGTTTATTTAAAGAAAGGTTACGAGCTCAAATGCAGAAATTAAAAGACGTCTCCAGATCTTTTAACGATTAAATAAAAAAAAAGTTTTTCAACTGAAAGTAAGGAGCAATATTAAAACTTAAAACAAACAGATATTATTACGTATATAAGGGGTTTGCCCCTGCCCCTTCCTTTATACTTCACTCTTCACGCTAAAGTTTGTTATTACTTTTAAAAAAGCTTCTTGTTTTTTTTAATTTTACGGTCCTTGTGTTCCAGGAGTCGTTCTTAAGGAATTGGGACAGAAAGTCAAATTCTAGAATAAAGAGCAGGGTAGTAAGGAGGGGGGAATACCCCTCATTTACATAATAATTTCTGTTCGTCTTAAAGTTTATATATTGCTCCTTATTTTCAGTTAAAAAATCTGTTTTTTAATTTAATTTCTGAATGTTTTTAAACACTGGGTAATCTGGCTCCCCGTGCGTGGAAAATCTCTATGGAAAGTTCTTCCCACGTAAATTACCCCCATCCCCCTTTCCTGCCAGGAAAATTCTCCCCTGAAAATTTTTCACGGACGAATCCCCCATAAAAATTCTTCTTTCCACACTTTCATTTGAAAAAGATCTTAATTTTTAATAACTTTTCAAATCCTTCCGGGACCCCCCCAGTGGAAAGTTGTTCAAACTGAAAATCCCCCATGGAGAATCCCTCCCATGGGAAGTTCCCCCATGAAGTAATTATCTTGTGGAACCCCCCCCCCCTGGAAAGATCCTCTAGAAAATTCCAACCCGGTGAGAATTTCCAGCGGATAATTACCCTTAACATCTCCACTTGTAAAATTGAGCTGGTAAAGAAAGTAAGACACAAAAAAGAATTTTGTATAGGAGTTCTTGCAAATTTACCGAGTGTAAAATTTCCCTGGAAAGTTTCCCCGCCCCCCAGAAACTTCTCTCCCCATGGAAAATTCTCCTCGTGGGAATCCCACAGCAGAAACCCCCCACCTCTAAAAATGTCTGTATACTTCCCAATAACAAATACTATACGAAAACAATAAAAAAATTCCATAACTTACAGACCTTTCCCCAGGGGCTGCCTGGGGGTGTGTTATCCTTAAAGGCTTAGTTATTGGACCTTTCGGCTATGCTGGACAAATCGCTATCTCACACTTTTGATCGGACGACTTAGTTGTTCAAACCGAAAATCCCCCATGGAAAATCCCTCCCACGGGAAGTTCCCTCATGAAATAATTATCTTGTGCTTCCCCCCCCCCCGGAAAGATCCTCTAGAAAATTCCAACCCGGTGAGAATTTCCAGCGGATGATTAGCCTTAGTATCTCCACATGTAAAATTGAGCTGGTAAAGAAAGTAAGACACAAAAGAATTTTGTATAGGAGTTCTTGCAAATTTACTGAGTGTAAAATTTCCCTGGAAAGTTTCCCCGCCCCCCAGAGACTTCTCTCCCCATGAAAAATTCTCCCCGTGGGAATCCCTCCAGCAGGAACCCCCCACCTCTAAAAATGTCTGTATCCTTCCCAATAACAAATACTATACGAGAACAATAAAATAATTCCATAGCTTACAGACCTTTCCCCAGG
The DNA here is from genome assembly GCF_049724085.1 of Artemia sp. Qi Xiang Cuo. Lineage (NCBI taxonomy): Eukaryota > Metazoa > Arthropoda > Branchiopoda > Anostraca > Artemiidae > Artemia > Artemia sp. Qi Xiang Cuo. The sequence continues at coordinate 10,583,083 of NC_142795.1, read as the reverse complement.
GGCTGCCTGGGTCGTGTTATCCCTAAAGGCTTAGTTATTTGACCTTTCAGCTATGCTGGACAAATTGCTATCTCACACTTTTGATCGGATGACTTAGGGGGGTGAAAGGCGTGGAAGGGGGGCTAGTTGCCTTCCAATCATTTTATCACTTAAAAAGGGCGCTAGAACTTTTGACTGCCGCTTGAAAGAGCCCTTTCCCGATATTCTAGGGCCATTGGTTCAATACAATCACCCCTGGGAAAAATTAATGAACACGCATTGTGATCTTTTTTCTGGAAAAAAAAAGAAAAATTTCACATTTTTGCACATGGGAGCTTGAAATCTATAGTATATGGTTCTCTGATGTGCCGAATCTGATGATGTGATTTTCATTAATATTCCTTGACTTTTTGGGGTTGTTTCTTCCCTTTTTCAAAAATCAAGCAAATTTTCTCAGCCTTGTAGCTTTTGACGAGGTAGTACAAAACGAAATGAATCTTCTGTATTTGGAATCAGCATAATAAGATAATTCTTTTGATGTACCTATTGATAATAAAATTTGTTGTTGTTGTGGCGAGTCACTCCTTACTTACAGTTCGTAGTTTGTAACTTACAGTTCATTGAACTGTTTGAATCTTGGGCATTTTAATAACCAGCCATTTGAACAAAGTAGACTTTTCCTAGCTAGGTACTCAAGGATGGCAGGCCAGGTTTATTATTGACATATTTGGCTATTTTGTGTTGGCCATTTTTATTTTTTGGATGGCAGGCCATATTTATTGTCAAGCTGGGTTCCAGAAACTCAAATGACTTCTATGTTTGAATGTATAAGGCTTTAAGCATATTGCCAATTATTATTTAATAATATATAATATATAAATGAAATTACACTTCAAACAGAAAGCGTTGGAAAAATTCGTTTTAATAATATAATATAACTGGCTATAGTTGGGTGTTATCCTGAAGAGTAGTTTACATATCCTGGGTAAGATTTTAGCAATAAAGATGTGTGGATGCAGTTTAGATGTAAAAAAGTATAATAGCTCAGACGCTGGGTACATTTTTATGGTTAAACAAAAAGTTTTGGAAGAACAGAAAAAAAAAGTCTTCAAAATAAGATTATAATATTGCAAGCCATCGTAATGACAGTGGTTACGTACAGCTATGAAGCCTCAATTTTAGGGTTGGGGAGGATATTCTAGATACTTTCAATAGGAATTTTCTAAGGACAGATTTCGTACTCGTTTGGTACGTATATCAACCAATAAACTCTATAAAAAAAGTGGTTCGATCCTACTTTCTAAGGTTATAATGAAAGAAAGCTGCGATAGCTAGGCCATGTATTACGGATGAAGGGCGATAGATCCCTACATATCGTGCTTTTCAGCTATCCATCTGAAACCAGGGGCGCAGCTCAAGCATTTGTATTAGGGGGGGTAAGAAGGGTCCACATCCAGAGAGTCAAGGAATATATGATATCTTTTCTCAAAGCTATAGGAGACAACTGCCCTTCCCAAACGACTCCGCAGTCTGGAAACTAACGAAAATTAGGTCCTCTCCAAATGGAATGGGAAAGGGTCATAAAAAAGGGTCTAAAGAGATCAGAACTAGAAGAGAGTAGAAAATGAAGCTTTGAGCAGAATTGGGTGGAGGAGGATTACGGGCAGTTGTGTGTCCTCAGGTGGCTTGACGCTGCAATGAGTTGTTGATAGTAGTAGAAGTAGAAGGAAAAATTATACTGCACCGCTCGGGTAACGTTTATATTAACGGATTGTTGAGTTAGCTAAGAAACAAACTTACTTCTACAGTCAGAATTGCATCCTGAATCCAAATTTAACATTCATTTGCCTCGGAAATGAACTTTACCTCACGCCTCCATATACCAATTCAGGATATATTCGAATTCCGGGTATATGTTTGCACATTAGGGGGGCGGGGGTAAAGTTCATTTCTGACGCAAATGGATGTTAAATTTAGATTCAGGGTGCAATTTTGGCTATAGAGGTAATTTTGAGATTTACAACCCCACCTCCAATGGGTAAATATATACCCTGATTTGGTGTATATAGGGGTGGGGTAAAATTTCATTTTTGACACAAATGAAGGTCAAATTGTACTCAGAATACAACTCTGACTATAGAGGTAAGTTTGTTTCTTAGCTATCTGAATATTTTGTTCATATAAACGTTACCCCACCATTCACTAGATAATTAACACTAAACCTCTTTGGTGCAAGTCAATATTTATGTTTCGCTTGAAATTGCCTTTGCATAGTAATGCCTCACCTTTTCAGGGATCATGTTTAAAATTCTCTCCACGCCGTCTTTCAGATGAGATTTTGAGGACTTTCTCCGTCGAAGAAACTTTCAGTATTAATGCTCACATTATGAGAGCTTCCATTTTCGATGCAGATCGGGGGATTTAGATACACATTCGATCCCCCGATGCTTATCCAATTAAACATCTTTTTTTTGGCGACAATGGATTTTAAACTCATAATCTTGAATGTGAAAATAGATGTTCAAGGGGTTACTTAGATTAACAAAAGAGAATTCCTATGACAAAACAGATTTAAGATTAACTATCCTGATTTTACTTTTGACAAGTATTCTCCTGAGCATGACCATGCTCTTAAGACTATTGTTGTAGCATTGATCTCCGAACTGTTTTTCAAACGGTAAACGGTAACGATCCAAAACCGAAGCTTTTGTAAAGGTACTTGAGGAAACCAAAATCAAAAATATTAGAATGATAATACTTCCCAATAAATCTAAATTCATGCCCCAATAAATTTGTCATTCCAAAATAAACTTAGAACAGTTAATATAGAAGAGATAGCCATATCCCAAATCTCTTGCTCCTCCATCACTCCTTATTACCAGGAAATATTTGCTGAGTTCAAAATACCGCACGGTTATGTAATTGGCTGAATTACCAACTCTAGATCCATCGCTCCAAGCTCTAAAAATCAGACACCATTACCACTTACAAGCTAGATATTTGAAACAAGATTCGGAATTATCAGCTAAACATAGAAGTTCTAAAAAAAATGACTTATAAAACTGTACTGTCGAATTGCGAACTGTGGAACAGCAAAAGTTATAATTTTGACATCTAAAAAAGAAAAAATCCTGCTTCTCCGTAAAATTTTTAAACTCAAAATCTAGATCATGAATTCACGATATTCATTGTCGGGGGAACGTCATTTCTAGTATCTATATTGTCATTGAAAAAGTTTATTCAGGGGTACCAGACGTCCCCCTTTCGGAGGACATGGGCTCCTTTTTAGCCCCTGTGCTCCCTCCTTTTTACACCCCGATGTGTCCTCCTTTTCGTGTTTAATTAGTAGAGTACACATACACAACCATGATTCTCTAACAGAACATTATGCAGTAGTTAACCATACATTAGAAAAATATGTATAACATTTTGTTCATTAGAATAGAACTTTTTTGTGGGATATTCTGAATTGGTATATACGGAGAGTGGAGCTACACTGCACACAGGGGTGTAGCTACATAATTTTTAGGAAGGGGGGGGACAAGAGGGGCTTACATCCCGAGAGATTTCCCAGCATTATTAAGGAAATTAAATAAAAAACAAGTTTTTTTCAACTGAAAGTAAGGAGCAACATTAAAACTTAAAACGAACAGAAATTATTAGGTATATGAGGGGGTTCGCCCCCAAGTCAATACCTCGCTCTTTACGCTAAGTTTTTTTTAGTAATTACAAAAGAGCTATCTTTTCTAATTAACCGGCCTTTGTGATTCAGGGGTTTGTGATTCCAACAGAATTCGAACTTTAGCGTAAAGGGCGAGAAATTGACTGGGGGGGCCAACTCCCTTACATACGTAATAAAAATATACGAATGTAGAAGTTCGTTACGCAAGTTAATTAGTAAGTTACGTCAGAACAAAATTTCGAGAAAGCCATTTAGCCAAAAAAGTAAAATTAATATGCAAATTTCGTTTTAATTAGTCATGTATGGTGAGCCGAAATCCAAGCTGCATTAATTCAAAAACATTTAAGGAATTAAATTTAAAAAACAAGTTTATTTTAACTGAAAGTAAGGAGCGACATTAGAACTTAAAACGAACAGAAATTATTCCGTATATGAAAGGGGCTGTTCCCTCCTCAATAAATCACTTTTTACGCTAAAGTTTGACTCTGTCTCACAACTTTATTTTTTAAAACAATAAAAAACGTTAGTGTAAAGAGCCAGGCGTTGAGGAAGGGACAGCCCCTTTCATATACGGAATAATTTCTGTTCGTTTTAAGTTTTAATGTCGCTCCTTACTTTCAGTTAAAATAAAAACTTTTTTTTTTATTTAATAGGAATTAAGAAACTACTAACACCTCTGACACTGTCGCAATACCCAACAGAATTAGAAAAATACAAAATGGGCTGTATTTAAATTTACTAGTTTTGGATTTTTGAAGCAGTGGCGTCAATTGAAGAGGGGACAAACTTCTGTTCCCTTGATTTTGCACTCCTTTCCCTTTAGTATTGGAAAATATTTTGTTTTTGGGGTAAATTCATTAAAAATCCCCTTTTTTGCTATTTTCATTGAGAAGCTCGAAAAAAAGAAAATTTGCCTCTCCCCTCCTACTAGATATTGAAACCCCCCTCCATCTAAATTTTCGTGTACTGACGTCACTGGATCGGAGTTTAATTGATTTCATCGTCAGGTTTCTGAAACTAAACAGAGTTGCTTTATAATTAGTTCTTGTTGGTTAGGATTAGGTTCAAAAAAGAAATATATGCCAAAGTTTCTTGTTTACAAAATTGATTATCTTATCTCCGATCCAATGTACAGCAAAGGTAAAAAAAAAAGAGATACAAATTTTTAGGGTTAACTAGTATTTTATTTATTTTTATAGTTCGTTTTATGATTTTTCTGGTTACCACTAGATGGTGTTTGTTGTTTTTTTTTTTTCTCGTATAAAATTTTTTGTTTCCTCACCGAGATTCTTTGGATTAGATCCCCTAGTTTTCAGAAAAAAACTATGAAAACCCTGACAATTCCCACACCACATAGTTGGAGTAACACTATTGTCGATTTTTTACATTAAAGCAAACAGTTTTGAAACTTCTTTGTTTTGTTTACAATTTTGGAATTAGTCAAACTGATTCTTTTTTTTTTGTTCTTTCTTTTGATTCGAAAGCCTTGAGCCTAGACCAAACTAGTTGAATCCTCTAATAAATCAGAAAATGGATATTTCTTGTTACATTCATTTCATTAAAATAACAATTTCGTAATGACCAGTACGCAGCGTTGTTCCATTTCCAAGTAAACTATTTAACATACTTTCTAATCAAGTTTAATGGTCAGAAACAACAAAAGGGCATCAGAGAGATTGCTCGGAATTAAAATCCACAAAGCTAAAATAATTAGAATAGAAAAGGGACAAAATCAAGTTTATTTTTGGAAAAAGAGACAATCACTTTGATGGTTTAAATCAATGGCGTTAAAGTTTATAGTTGAAACTTATTTCTGGAACGGTGGAAACCTTTTAATAAGCGAAAAAACATTCAGGAAATAAATGTTATTATTCGGAAGCTACCATAATGCAGCAACACACAAATAAGCCAAATTTATGGACGAAATTAACCAGTAATAGAAAACGATGAAGACAAAATTTGACTTTGTGTGCTGCCGGATAGAATTTTGTGATGGACCTATGTAAAAGACTAGCGGCAACTCAGGCTTTCAAAATAACCGCGTGTGTCTTTGCCCTTCATTTTCATTTTTGACTCGCTTAGATTCTCGGTGTCGCTTGTCTTCTAGCCACAATTGTCTTTCTTCTTCATTTTGGATTTTGATTACTTCAGACCATTTAGCAATGCCCTTTGCTTTAGCTGCCCGTACTGGTCTTGTCTCATTTGACAATTCAGGTTGATTTTCACTCATTGTGAATTTAATTTGTTTGGTCTGTTCTATCGGTCTTTTCACGTTTGATAGTTCAGGTGATTACAAAGAATTATCCGTTTTTTGGACCGTCCTAAAGGCATTATATAGCTTTATATAAGGCACTATAAGGCATTATAGCTTATTTTCGGGTATTTCACTAGTTTGAATTAAAACATTAAAAATGTTGCTTAGACACCATAAATATTTTTGCGGTTTACATAATAGCTTAAGCGATTCTGAATTGAACTTTAAAAAGTTCAACTTTCTTTTCATGCCTTAAATACTTTCTATTTGTAATGTTTTATGTGTCATAGATATAGAAACAATGCATTCGCGCTGGTCGCGGGGGGGGGGAGAATAATATAATTCGCCAACCTTTGGTTTTATAAAGATGACCTTTTTTAAGGTTTTAGAATTGTTGTAATCCCTTGTAAACATATATACAAAGATTTTTGTAATTACCAGTTTTTTGCTCTTTAAGCAATTTAATGTACCTCTCAATACATGAAAATCTTCAATTTTTCCACATAAGTGTGACAACGCCATTGCAATACTGATGTATATAAAGACGACGTTACTCACATAAATTGAATTTTTTTTTCCGAAATTTAGGCTCTTAAAAAATTTTCTGAAACTTCTGACCTATCTAAATTGTTTTTTTTTTTAAGCCAGAATATACCAGGATGCCAATTTTCCCGAAAAAATATGGAGCCGTCTTCAAGAAAAAATACATACATACATAAATAAATAAATATACAATTATTGCTCGTTTTTAAAGATAGTATATACATAAACACATATATAAATATACTTATTCATACACAATTATGTATATATATTTATTCTTTAATTATAACGTATATATATATATATATATATATATATATATATATATATATATATATATATATATATATATATATGAGATAGTCCGGACGCCAGGTGTTGAAAATGAGAATCATACCACGACGGAATGGGGCTGCTACGAGAATTAGCCTACCCTCCACCCCCTATGCGGATTCAAAAATACCAATGGCACTTGCTTGCGAGTGGTGGAACACTCCGAAACTTGACATTTTATTATATTTTGGTGTTTCATGCAAGAAAATGTATGTTCCACAAAGTTTGAGGTGCAGTTTTCCGCTCAAATAGAAATGCCTAGAAGCCACAGATTGTTTTCATAACAAACTAACACGATTAGTTAGAAAAAATGGCCGGGTTAAAAAAATGGCAAAACTATATTAGTCTTCAATAGTCTTGGAAAGTATAAACAAAATCAAATTGAATATTAGATATATAATGATATTAATTGTTGAAAGATCCATCAGTTCAGGATTTTTTTTTTTCACTGTAATTTTTATTTTCATTTTCAATGCTGTAAGAACTGGAAAATAATAAATTTGTAATAAACGAGTAATTCGTTTTCAGTGAAGCACCAATGACGCAGAAGGCTTTAGGTTTTCAAACAGTTCGTGGTAACGAACTGTAAGTAAGGAGCGACCTGGCTCAATGGTAACCGAAACTGTAGAAAACGGTGTTTTGATACCAATAGATACATAAATAAAATCAAATTTTAATGCTGATTTCAAATATGTATGTTTCATCAAGTTTAATCTTACCTATAAAAAGTAACGCGCCTGAGAAAATTTGGCTGATTTTCGAAAAAAGGGGGAAAGACCCCTTAAAAGTTATAGAACCTTAACTGAAAATCACACCATCATATTCAGCGTATCAGAGAACCCTACTGTAGAGTTTTCAAGCTCCTATCTACAAAAATATGGAATTTTCCATTTTTTGCCAGAAGAAAGATCACGGATGCGTGTTTATTTGTTTTTTTGTTTTTTTTTGTTTTTTTTCTTTTCCCCAGGTGTGATCGTATCGACCCAGTGGTCCTAGAATATCGTGGGAGGGCTCATTGGAACGGAAATTAAAAGTTTTAGTGCCCTTTTTAAGTGACCAAAAAAATGGAGGGCAACTAGGCCCCCTCCCACGCTCATTTTTTTCCCAAAGTCACCCGATCAAAATTTTGAGATAGCCATTTTGTTCAGCATGGTCGAAAATATTATAACTAAGTCTTTTAGGATGACTTAATCCCTCGAAGCCCCCAGGAGGAGGGCTGAAAGTTATGAATTTTACCCAATGTTAACATCTAGTATTGGTTATTGGGTCCCGGCTCAATGGTAACCGAAACTCTAGAAAACGGTTATTTTGATACAAATAGATACATCAAAAGAATTGGATGTTAATGCTGATTTCAAATATATAAGTTTCATCAAGTTTAATCCTACCCATCAAAAGTTACGTGCCTGAGGAAATTTGGCTGATTTTGGAAAAAAGGGGGAAAGACCCCCTAAAAGCTATAGAACCTTAATGAAAATCACACCATCATATTCCGCGTATCAGAGAAACCCTACTGTAGAGGTTTCAAGCTCCTATCTACAAAAATGTGGAATTTTGCATTTTTTGCCAGAAGAAAGATGACGGGCGCGTGTTTTTTTTTTTCCCCAGGGGTGATCGTATCGACCCAGTGGTCCTAGAATATCGTGGGAGGGCTCATTGGTATGGAAATTAAAAGTTCTAGCGCCCTTTTTAAGTGACCAAAAAAAAATGGAAGGCAACTAGGCCCCCTCCCACGCTCATTGTTTTCCCAAAGTCACCTGATCAAAATTTGTAGATAGCCATTTTTTTCAGCATGTACAAAAATATTATAAGTATGTCTTTTAGGATGACTTAATCCCCCGAAGTTCCAGGGAGGAGGGCTGAAAGTTTTGAAATTTACCCAATTTTAACATATAGTATTGGTTATTGGGAAGTATACAGTACGGACGTTTTCAGGGGATATTTTTCCTGGTAGTGAGGGGGGGGGGGTCGGGCAGGGACGTACGCAGGGAGGGGGCCTCCGAGCCCGCCCCCCCCCCCCCCGAAATCTCACGATTTTTTCACTTTCCCATAATTTTCTGATTTTTCTCTCAGAATAATGGGTTTCAAGGATTTGCCCCCCCCCCGAAACAAATTGCCCCCCCCCCCGAAACAAATTCCTGCGTACGCGCCTAGGTTCGGGGGTTATGTAGGAGGATCTTTCTATGAAGGAAGTTTTCATGGGGGAAGGGACATTGCAATGAAGGGGACGCCGGACTTCCCAGCATTATTTAAAAAAAGATCAGAAATTAAATATAAAAAAACAAGTTTTTCAACTGCAACAGCAGCAACATCAAAACTTTAAACAAACAGAAAATATTACATATATGATTGGGTTCACCCCTAGTCAATACCTCACTCTTTAAGCCAGAGATTTTTTAGTACTTTCATAAGAGCTATTTATTCTAATTAACGGCCTTTGTGATTAAGCGGTCATTTTTAAAGAATTGGAACAAAATTCGTAATTTAGCTTAAAGAGCAAGGTATTGACTAGGGGGCAAACCCCCTAGTATACGTATTAAAAATATATGAATATAGAAGATCGTTACGTAAGTTATTTCGTAAATTACACATATTTATTACTAATAAAAACGTTCGTAAATAAAATTAAACAAGTTTTGAGAAAGAAATTTAAACAAATAAAACTAAATTAGTATGTAATTTTAGTTTTAATTATTCATTTACTGTGAGCCAAGATCAAAATCTGCATTTATTCAAAAACGTTCAAAAATTAAATAAAAAAACGAGTTTTTTTAACTGAAAGTAAGGAGCGACATTAAAACTTAAAACAAACAGAAATTATTCCGTATACGAAAGGGGTTTTCCCCTCCTCAACGCCATGCTCTTTACGCTAAAGTTTTTATTGTTTTAAGAATTAAAGTTGTGAGACATAGTCAAACTTTAGCGTAAAGAGCGAGGCGTTGAGGAGGGGAAAGCCCCTTTCGTATGCGGAATAATTTCTGTTCGTTTTAAGTTTTAATGTCGCTCCTTACTTTCAGTTAAAAAAACTTGTTTTTTTTATTTAATTACAGTTAAAGAAGGGGGCAGTATCCAAATTTTGTTTGTAGTGAAACTATATTTGTCTTAACTAATCTTGAAAAGAACTAATAAATTAAACAGAATATTTGATACATAATGATATTAATTGCTAAAGCTCATCAGTTCAAAATTTTACTGTAATTTTATTATTTATTTTCAATATTAAGTACAAAAGAAAACATCCGTAATATAATTCGTTTTCAGTAAAGCACCAATGACGCAGTAGGTTTTAGGCTTTTGCAGTGAGGCGATACCCAAACTCTTGTTTGTAGTTATTTTTATTCGATTCAAACTGGATTTGCATATTCTTTTTAAGTTTCAGTCGTTTTAAGATTTATTTATTCATTTACATTAATATCTATTGTATTTTTTTTCGCATTTATTGTTTATTTAATTTCTCTTAGTTTTAAGTTTGATTTATGCTTTACTTGCAAACTTTTTGTTTTAGATTTAAGCTTAATTTTCATATTCAATCTAAGTTTTACTCACTTTAAGATCCATTTATTCATTTATATTATTACTTGTTGTATGTTTTTTGCTATGATTGTTTATTTAATTTCTGTTCGTTTTGGGTTTCATTTATTCTTTAATAGTATTTTTTGGTCGTTTTGAGTTCGAATTTTAACAGGTATTTGAATCTGCTGAGCTTAAGTTTAAAATGGCCTTTACTTTTCTTGAAAAATTTATTTTTCGGAAAGTCTTTTTTAATTAATTTTTGTTCGTTTTTGATTGCAAAAGTTTCAAGTTTTTATGGCATGGGGGGGGGGTACTTACTGTCCGATTATTCTTGACTTTAAAAAACAGATCTAGAACTTTCAATTTAAATCGAATGAGGCTTTTTTCAAATACAATTAACTATTTGAAAAAATTCTATACGATTACCTCTTTGATAAAAACCTTATATATGAACAATAGACAGCTTGCATAACTTGTGGACAGCGATTGACAACAATGAATGAAAAAATAGCTCCAATAAGGGGGTTTAGACCATTTCACTTGCTGAAACAAAGGGATCACGACTGTTTGGAATTGACCTTAATAGGATTTTGTGTGCCAAAGCAAATTTCAATCTATCACAGAGTATGTATTTTAACCTTATAATTGGATAATTATAATAGATTTCCTATGTGTTCTTCCCATACAAAACCCCTTCCCATAAGTTATAAACCCCATTAATAAAATGGCTATCTCAAAATTTTGATTGAATGTGTTTGGGGGAATGATGAGCGTGGGGAGGGGGGCTGGTTGCCCTCCAATCACTTTCGACTATTAAAAAGGGCACTATCCCTTTGAATTTCCAATCGAATGAGCCTTTTTTTTAGTTTCTACGACAACGCCTTCTATGAAAACCTTATATACCCCCAGGGCATAGCTTAAAAACCTTGCCTTGAGGGTTTTGGGGGAGTGTCCTCCTCAAAAACATATTTTCTATCTGGAAATCAACTACGCTGAACAAAATGGCTATCTCAAATTTTGATTGGATATGTTTGAGGGAATGATGGGCGGGGGGGGGCTAGTTGCCTTCCAATCACTTTCGACTATTAAAAAGGGCACTAGCCCTTTGAATTTCCAATTGAATGAGCCTGTTTTGAAGTTTCTACGACAACGCCTTCTATAAAAACCTTATATGCCCCCAGGGCATAACTTCAAACACTTGCCCTGAGGGTTGTGGGGGATTTTCCTCCTCAAAAATATATTTTCTATCTGGAAATCAACTACGCTGAACAAAATGGCCCACATAACATCACTTTCAACTATTAAAATGGGCACTAGCCCTTTGAATTTCTAATCGAATGAGCCTTTTTTGAAGTTTCTACGACAACGCCTTGTATAAAAACCTTATATGCCCCCAGGGCATAACTTAAAACCCTTGCCCGGAGGGTTGTGGAGGATTGTCCACCTCAAAAATATATTTTCTATGTGGAAATCAACTACGCTGAACAAAATGGCTATCTCAAATTTTGATTGGATATGTTTGAGGGAATGATGGGCGGGGGGGGGCTAGTTGCCTTCCAATCACTTTCGACTATTAAAAAGGGCACTAGCCCTTTGAATTTCTATTTGAATGAGCCTGTTTTGAATTTTCTACGACAACGCCTTCTATAAAAACCTTATATGCCCCCAGGTCATAACTCAAAACTCTTGCCCTGAGGGTTGGGGGGGATTTTCCTCCTCAAAAATATATTTTCTATCTGGAAATCAACTATGCTGAACAAAATGGCCCACATAACATCACTTTCGACTATTAAAAAGGGCACTAGCCCTTTGAATTTCTAATCGAATGAGCCTTTTTTGAATTTTCTACGACAACGCCTTGTATAAAAGCCTTATATGCCCCCAGGGCATAACTTAAAACCCTTGCCCTGAGGGTTGTGGAGGATTGTCCACCTCAAAAATATATTTTCTATGTGGAAATCAACTATGCTGAACGAAATGGATATCTAAAAATTTTGATTGGATGTGTTTGGGGGAATGATGCGCGTGGAGCGGGGGGGGGGACTAGTTGCCCTCCAATCACTTTTGACTATTAAAAAGGGCACTATCCCTTTGAATTTCCAATTGAATGAGCCTTTTTGAAGTTTCTACGACAACGCCTTCTATAAAAACCTTATAAGCCCCCAGGGTATAACTTAAAACCCTTGCCCTGAGGGTTTTGGGGGATTGTCCTGAACAAAATGGCTATCTCAAAGTTTTGATTTGATGTGTTTAGGGGAATGAGTGGCGTGGGGGGGGGAACAGTTGCCCTCCAATCACTTTTGACTATTAAAAAGGGCACTATTCCTTTGAATTTCCAATCAATTGAGCCTGTTTTGAAGTTTATATGACAACGCCTTATATACAAAACTTATATGCCCCCAGGGCATAACTGAAAACTCTTGCCCCGAGGGTTGTGGAGGAGTGTCCTACTCAAAAAAAATGTTTTCTATGGGAAAATCAACTACGCTGAACAAAATGGCTATCTAAAAAATTTTGATTGGATGTGTTTGGGGGAATGATGGGCGTCGGGGGGGGGACTAGGTCCCCTCCAATCACATTCGACTATTAAAAAGGGCACTATCCCGTTGAATTTCCAATCAAATGAGCATTTTTTGAAGTTTTTATAAAACAACCTTCTATAAAAAACTTACATCCACACAGGGCATACCTTAAAACCCTCGCCCTGAAGGTTCGGAGGGAGTATCCTTCTTACAAACATACTTTTCATATAGACATCAACTACACTGAACAAAATGGCTATCTCCAAATTTTGATTGGATGTGACTGGGGAAATGATGGGCGTGGGAGAGGGGCTAGTTGTACTCCAATCACTTTCGACTATTAAAAGGGGCACCAGCCCTTTAATTTCCAATCGATTGAGCCTGTTTTGAAGTTTCTACGACAACGTCTTCTATAAAAACCTTATATGCCCCCAGGGCATAACTTAAAACCCTTGCCCTTAGGGTTGTGGGGGAGTGTCCTCCTCAAAAATATATTTTCTATTTGGAAATCAACTACGCTGAACAAAATGGCTATCTCAAAATTTTGGTTGGATGTGTTTGGGGGAATGATGGGCGTGGGGGGGGGGGCTAGTTGCCCTCCAATCACTTTTGACTACTAAAAAGGGCACTAGCTTTTTGAATTTCCAATCTAATGAGCCTTTATTGAAGTTTCTACGACAACTCCTTCAAAAAAAACCTTATCGGACCCCAGGGCATAAATTACAACCCTTGTTTTGAGGGTTGGGAAGGAGTAGCCTTCACAAAAATATATTTTCTATCTTCAAATCAACTGCTTTGAAAAAAAATGGCTCTCTTACAATTTTTATTGGATTTGGCAAGAAGAATGGCGGGTGTGGGGGGGGGGGGGTAGGGGGGCTAGTTACACACCAATCACTTTCGGCTATTAAAAAGGGCACTAGAACTCTCGATTTCCACTCGAATGAGCCCCCTTTGAAGTTTATACGACGACCCCTTCCATATGAAGTGCCTCTGGGAAAACAAAAATAAATAAATAATAATAAATAATAAAACATTGGATCCGTATGGCCTTTACTATAGGCAACGCTATAGCGTTGCCTCTGATAAAACCTAATTAGACTATCACAAAAAAGCATTTGCATAGCAAAACCCTTAGTTCTCATTTATAGCTGCTTTGATGGAAGCACATACACTTTACTGTGAAATGGGATGACAAAATGCGACATTAAAAAGCTTTCCAATTCCCCTTCTTTCGTGCGAGAGTCAAATAATGATTTTAATAAATCATAGACTGTATTTTAATTACACAGAAATAATTCAGACTAAAATTGAAAGAGGGGGAAAGTGTCGTTTAAGACTAAAATTATAAATTATGAGATAATTCGTTGCTTTCAGCTCCACCCCACTCCTTTCAATATATATCCGTGATGTTTCTGGATCAGAGTGTGGTACCCCTTGCTATTGGTTAAAAAAAAAAAAATCAAAATTGAAAACGCCGATTTCAAAAATAATGAAATATCTAATTTGAAAATATACATTTTTTGAACTTGTGAACGTCAAAGAGCAAGTTCATTCTAGTCCTGATTATTTAAACTGTTGATTCGTTCTATATTAGGAAGACTTCTAAGTTGTAAATAAAACAAGATAAAAATCATTTTATAATAATTAATGCAATAGTTAATAAAATCTTAGATTTAACAAAACTTAAATTGTTAAAATGCGTTATAAGAATAATTGTAAAGAGGATAAAGTGAGATCCAAAAGTTTCTTTTGCATAATAAAAGAGGAACAGTAAAAAAGTGGATAGCCAGGATGTTATTTTAGCATAAATCATTGGGCTTGTTAATAAACAAAAGCCGAACTAAAACAACAAGCAGTAAATTTAGTGTTACTCAGTTTGAGTTTTATATATTTTGATATTTTATATGAAGGTTTTACCAGTGAGTTGTTACAAATGTATCAACTTGCAAATTTCATGGTGTGTCAATTGTCCCATCATGAATCGTAGAAATCCACCGCGCCGCTGCTTTTCGTGCCGTACGTGGTGAACTTTTACCACGAACGGTGTGCACCGCTTAGTGCATATGATTTTTGAAACTGGGCACCCCACAATTATTATCGTGGAGAACTAAATAAAACTTTTCTGCATGCTGACCAATGGTGTGCGTATTGCAGGTACCAATCTCCTATATATTACAATTAATTACAATTGTCATATACCAATTGTAATTAATCCTTAGAATTTCTGAGGAGAAGCATAGACATTCTCGCATAGACAGAAGCATAGATAGAAGCATAGACAAGTCCTGCGGAACCACAATAACTACCCTTCAAAATTGAAAAACTTAAGAGGACCCCTTCTCTGGAAACATTTGAAACAGTGTTAATACGGACTGTTAATTTAGATGTTTGTTATTCATTTAAATCGTATAAAAAAAAACTCTACTTCGATGAAAATTTTAAAATTCCCCTTTCGTTTTTTCTATATATGCGAGACGCATTCTTTTGCTAACGCAGACACCATTTCAGCAGTAATTACAGTTGTTCCTACATTGTCGAAGGGAACCTCTTTCTGTCGAAAAGAAAATCGAGTGATTCCTATTATTTCTATCGCTATTCTTAACTTTTGTAGATCAATAGGGTTCAGGAATAATTTGTTTTCCAGCCGAACTTTTCTATTTTTGGACAGAAAAGAAACAATATCTTATTCATCAGAAGGAACGAAAACGAATTATAAATGAAGAAAGAATCAATAGAATGAAAGGGAACTTCGAATCTCAAGTTGAATTAACTTTTCAGTGAATAAGAACCATGTTAGGGTTCCCTGAGTGGACCTTTACAAAAGCTGATATAGAATTGTTCAATTAACCTATGAAACGAATTAAATGCCATTTAGAAGAGAGTGAATTCAGCCAGGCTACACAAAAATTATAAGGCAGGCTACATGTCTGTAGCCAGGCTACACAGGCCTGGCTACAATATATATAGACATGCTACAGGCTACACGAGTATTATATATATATATATATATATATATATATATATATATATATATATATATATATATATATATATATATATATATATATATTTACTATCTTTCCAAACGAGCAATAATTGTGTATTTAATTATTTACTTATTTATGCGTTTATTTATTTATTCTCGAAAACGGCTCCATATTTTTTCGGGAAAATTTGTATCCTGGGATATTCTGGCTTAAAGAAAACAATCTAGGTAGGTCAGAAGTTTGAGAAAATTTGTTAAGAGCCTTCATTTTGTGTTTTAGCAATGACGTAATGTACTTATATTAAAGTTCCGTAGCCCTAAGTTGCATTTGCCACGAGCATCCTAGATTCTGAGGGTTGGCTCTTTAACAAATTATGTCTTCTTTGATTTTTTTTTTTTTTACCCCTCTGACATTCTTTTGCCTCATGACCTTCACTATGGCAAATAAAACATGTTTTTGGCTTTTCGGGATAGAAGACGTTGATATACTACTCCTCCCCAAGCTTCATGATAGATGGTGGACTTGCCGTATCCATATACATCAGAGACGTAGCTCTTCCGGTATATACTTCAATGAACTCATCCACTTTTCTTCTCTTATTTAGGAATGTTCCGTGCCCTTGCATCTGGCGCTTTATTGCATTGCTTGTCACCTCTGCTGGCACCCTTCTTAAATATATGATTGCTGGGTATTTTCCAGGCCTCTCGACATTTACTGGATAAAAACAATTTCTGAAACCCATCTTTGGTTCGTGCCTCTTGCAGTGGGTTACTAAATCATCCGCCAAAACTGCGGAGTGCATCGTTACCCGTACTTGACCGAAACTTTTGCAACCATCGGTATCTATTGCCCTCAAATTCCCATGGGTCAGATTGACTCAGAACTCTTTGGATATCAACGTCTCTCACTTCACTGATAAACGTATCTGCCATCGCTTGAATATGAAAGACCTACTCATTTTACCCCACTGCGCACAATTCTATTCTAACACACCATAATCTTCTCCTTCTAAAAACCACTAAATCAAAAACACGAACAACAACAGAAAAACTAAGAAAAAAACTAAACATTCACAGACTCTAAATTTTCTCAACTAGACGCGATTCTCTAGACATTTTCACTAACAAGAAAATACTCAACTCTAACAAATCACCCCCAAAACTTACTTTAGAAACACCAGGATCTCGACCAATAGTGCACTGTGCACTAGATAAGCAGACGACGCCTGCACACTAGATAAGTAAAAAGAATTCGTCAGAAACTAATCATTCCTATCTTACAAACATACCCAATTCACAGGTATACAAATTGCAAAACTACTCACCGTACTTACAATACTTTTTTTCTTTCTTTTGCACCTGCACACAATTAATTTAACGAACTTTTTTCAATAAAAATTAACTACAAAATTGCTGCATAAATATCGGAAATCCTTCGCTATTAACTAGCGCTGCCAGGACCAACAGCTTCCTCAGCTTGTAGATTTAGGTGCATTCTCGCCTGTGATGACCTCCGGTTACAAAAAAAGTTGATGAAAAGGCTTTTTCATATTGGAAATCAAGGTAGACAAAGCTATCAGGTAAAGTGACCAATCACCTTTGCTCCATTCCTGTTTAGAACACCACTTCTTTTCTGAATGGGTTTCACTATTAGAAGGATTCATCTGGATGATGACGTTGAGGGACGGGCTGAAACGATCAAAGTTGCGTTCATCTACATCGACAAGTACAGGATCCGTAAATATTATATCCAATCAGCATATACAATGATCAATATCTTATGCTTTTCAGAACAACCCGGTAATCACTAGGAAGGGAATCCCTAACTATTTCGGTTCGACCAGTATCGCTATGGACGTTGCAATTGAAATCGTTGATTATCATCCAGCGTTTACCATAGCTATTTATGCTAATTACAAGGTATTTCAGCGATGAAGAAGCACTCAAATTTGGTTAATGAAGCTAATTATCATTGAGTATGAAGCAGGTAGGCTAAATATCAGGAGCAGAACATCGAAATCAATCAGTTTTTGAAAGATTGTTTTACCTTTATTCTTGTGATCAGCTTAAGAAATTGAGTCGAAATACAATTTTTTTTGTATTCCTTATTTTCATTTGCTGACTTTTTACTTGGTTTGGCCTTATTTGATTTTCTTTATTTTCTCACCGGCAAAGCTGGCCTTGCTTTCTGGTAAAAGCCGAAGAGGCAGACCCAGAAACACCATGCAACGAAATTATCAGACAGATCTGCGAAACCCAATTACCTCAATCCAGCCTCAGTTGGAGTATATACTAGTAGCAGCAAACTAACGGGAAAAATGGTGGCTCCTTCCTGATGCCAGGGTTGCCTCTGAATTCACAGAAGGATCTATGGTCCAAGGCAAGGAATATCATACATCGAACTATATCGATCATAATAAAATTCAGATTTAGAAACGCAAATGTAAAATATTGTTGACCTATGTAATTTTCATTATTGTTTTAATTAAATTTTTGGTGGTCAATGTCTGCAAATGTTCTGCGCGAAAGCCACGCGAACTGATGTGCAAAGGAGAAGCTACTGAATTAGTAAACGTAATAAAGTTTACTCCATGTAATGTTGACGGCGATAATTTAAAAAGACAAAAATAACAACGAAATAGAAGTTATAAAAATACACGACGCCTTCTCTAAAACGCTAAGGAATTCTGAGGACCGGTAGACATTCCTGTGCGATTGACTTAATTGTCGGGAAAACCCATGCTGTTGCTATACGTAAAGTCAGAAAGTAGTACATGCAAATTAGACTTTCACCGCAGTTTGTGCAAGGAATTGACAAAACTTCGCTATGAACAAAGAAACTGGTTGTATGGAGTAAAGGACGTTTCCTGATTAACTTAAATCCCCAGCTAACTTGACGCCAGCGTTGAGAAATGCCGACTGACTCCCCTACTCGGGGTTTAAATCAATCCCGATTATTAGCAATTTTCTGGGTCGTCTTTTTAACTGTATTTCAGACAATTTTTTAATGCTACATCGTTAATTTCTGTTGTAAAATTAGATTGGACGTAAACTGAAGTAACTACAATATATGGAATAGGAAATTATCACCCATGAGGCTGTGGAAAAATTGGTTTAAAACCATCATTGTTGCAAAAATGGTGTTTTGAAGTTTAAAACTGTGACTTAAATTATAAATTATAAACTGGGACTTAAATTATAACATAGAAACGCGTAATATATATATATATATATATATATATATATATATATATATATATATATATATATATATATATATATATATATATATATATATATATATATATATATATATATATATATATATATATATATATATATATATATATATATATATATATATATATATATATATATATATATATATATATATATATATATATATGACGCATTTCTATGTTACCATATTTCTTTTTTCAAAGCATATTATTTTTTACTTTTGGTCACTATAGGCTGTGGTTCACCTTTTACTAGGCTGCAGTTAGGTTGTAGCATAATTATGGTTGCAGCTACAGCTGCAACCTGGTTGCAGAAAAGTCTAAAATCCGCTCTATATTTTTCCGTTTTGCAAAGTACCTACTAAAATTGCAACCTTGGACAAAAAATAGTTTTCTGATTCGGCGCTATAACCTAGCGGACCCAAATCTAGCTGTTGAGACACTTATTAGCCGGCAAAAAACAAAACCAGTAATTCTAAAGCACGAGTGGGCAAGTTTGCTTGTTTAATTTTCCCTTTTGTTTCCGTTTTTATTTATTTATTTTTTTTTTTTTTTTTTTTTTTTTTCAAAAGTTGTTGTCTTTGTTGCTATTTTCGAAGAAGTTGTTGTTTCTGTTGTAATCTTTGAGTATGCTATCTTTCAGTTTCCACTTTTCGTACTATTTTGTATACTATTTAAGAAGTTGTTGCTTTTGTTGTTATTATTATCAAATGTTTCCTCTTTTCGTATTTTTGTATACTCTGTCATTGTACATTTATTGTATACGACGGGTTTTCAATATATATTATATTATATATATTATATTAACTTTTAGTTATTATATGTCATGGTTTGTTCTTTACAAAGTTTCAGATATCTCTGGAACCATGATACTGAAGAAACTTATAAAACCTCATTTATAAGGAAAGATACCAATCCTCTATGTAATTTATTGTTATTTACGCCAATAGATTTTCCTTATTGTTCAAACCAAGGGATGGTAAGTATCCTATATAGAGGTTTCGGCCAAGGCAGTTCTAATAGTTTTCTTCTTGTTTTGGTCTGACACTATTTTTAAGAGTTATGGGGCACTGTAGTTTTTATTATGGACCGTGAACTATATCGATATTACGAACTATTACGATATATTACGAACTATATCGATCCTTTATTTATTATAAATAATATAAACAAACAGGAAAAGCCTAAGCTTTTCCTTAATTTTAATAGTAAGAGACGATCTGGCAAAAACCTACGATTATGACGTCATTCATCAATATTGTACATGAAAAATGCAAACGTTTTTCACAAAAAAATTGATTCTGTTTTAAAGATTAACTTTTTTAATTACAAAACGCACTAGATGTGGCAATTTCCTTTAAAATGAGTCATTAAACAGCTCTCTATGATGTTCTAGTGCCCTGCTATCTGAAGGGAACAGACGGGGGGGGGGGGAAGATGCCTTTATGCAGATATCGTAGTTCAAGTAAATCATTTTGTTTTTGAAGCCAATAGAATTCCCTCGTTATTCAATCCAAGGGACGGTAAGTTCTTTATACAGGGATTTCAGACGGTTCTAATAGTGTACTTTTTGTATTGATCTGAGGCTATTTTCAGGAGTTATGGGCTATTGTATTTTTTAGTATTGGACGTGATCGTCTCTTACTAGGTTGCTAGCAACTTTATAACTTTATAATTATACTGAACTTTACTGCTCCTTTATGTAGTGTAATGTTGCATAATCTTTCCAAATGATAGTTAAGTTGCATCATCATACATTCGTTTCTTTATCGTAATTTTTACTGTAAGCTTAAAAAAAATATTTGTGTTGGAATTATCTTGTCAAAAGATAATTGTGTGTCACATAATCATGTATATAATTATTTATTCTAAAATTTGATTTACTATGGGCTATAGTTTATCCTTTAATGTAAAATTCAAGGGACGGTAAGTTTCCTATTTAGGGTTTTCGGACAAGACGGTTCTAATAGTGAAGTTTTTGTTTTGATCTGACACTATTTTTAGGAGGTATTGGCAGTTGTATTTCCGAGTATTGGAAGTGATCAGCTCCTACTAGGTTGCTAGCTACTGCTGCAACTCGGATTACGAACAGCAAAAAGCCTATTGCTTTTTCTTATTTAGAAAAGAAAGACACGAACCTCAGAGAATCAGGCAGCTACCTAAGTATAAACCACGGCAGGTACCGTGGTTTATTCTTTACTATGTTATAGCTAACTCTGTAGCAATGATGCTAATTAAACTTACATAATTGATAATTCCTATTTATTATTAACTATACCAATCCTTTACATAATTCTTCAATATAAATATTTCAGTAGCCATGGGTTAGAGCTTGGTTTTATTTTACTATCCGCTAGAGCTTGTTCTTTACTATAATTTTCTTGGTTGGAATAGTAATTGACGAACCTCAGAGAATCAGGCAGCTAAGTAGCTCTAGTAAATGCTGCGGTTTGTTTTTTACTAGGTTTCAGGTAATTCTAAAGCCTTGATACCAATAAAACTTACATATTTCCAATTTATAATTAACTGTACCGATTCTTTGTATAATTTGTACTTACTCATGGCAGTAGGTGTACTACCTCCAACCTCGTGCTGTTCATTAGAACTGTCAGAAGAGCTTTTCATTAGAACTGTCTCAGGGACTGAAAGGAGCTTAACAACAACAGTAGGCACAGGTTGTATTGAACGATAGTAAAGATAAAGAAATCAAGAGTAAAAAACAAAATTAGTAAATTAGATATAAATCAATTTTTAGATTTGTTTTGACATTGTGATTTTTATTACTTTGATTTTTTTTACTTGATTTTATTTACTCTGTTTTTTTTACTCTCTTCTAGAATGCCAGGAATCATTTTCGCCAGATCGTCTGCTGAAATGTTGTAATCGGTATCTATCCACTTATCCTTCAATTTATTGATCACAACAGAAATCATCCTCCCAACTGGATCACCATTTTCTTTTAGCATTCCTCCTTTCACTAGAAACATAGGAAGGTCCCACTCTGAAAACTCTTTAAAAAGTAATGCTTGGCAATTGTATTTTCTCAGCTCCTCTGTGTATATCTTTGCATATTTTGGGGGCTTCTTGATTTTTAAAGTAAGTTTCCTATAATAATTGAGTGGGTTTACATCAAGAGTATCTTTTCTATTTGTATTGAGGAACATCCGTCAAATTACGCTCAAATGCTGAAAACTTCAACCGTTCGTGAAAATGTTTCACATCCGTCGTATGATTTATAAAGGATGCTATGAGCGTTATTGGATGAAGCTTTAAACCATTATTGTCACTTCTTGTTGTTACCATTTCAAATTCCTTTACATTCGGAGATTTCGGAAAGCCTCAGTATACAGCTACCCCATCTTCAATAATTCTATTGACTAATTGAACCTTAAATCTTCCACACAGTATTTTACGAAGCTCTACCCACATACATTCACCGGAAATTGCTTCTAAACCTTTAGCCTTATCTTGAATAGCTTTAATACTTTCCATTTCATTGGAATTTCCGCATTGTGCAAATCTTCCATAGAATATATAGTATCTAAGAATCCTTAAAAAATTCTCTTGTATTCTCTGAGCTGGACCCCAGCAAATCTAGTGCAGCGGTCTTTCAAGTCCTTAGACCCACCAAAATAATCAACTAAATTGCCATCCAAGTGAAGAAACATTGCATTAATTGTAAGGTGTCTTCTTCCGGCATTAAGAGCCCAATCTGTAATAGACTCAGCTGCAGCATGTCATCCATCAGCTACTTTGTCAATCCTCAGGGTAGTAACTTCATAATTTTCCCTGTCATTTAAATGTACTGTTACTGTGCCATGTTTCTCACCACATTTATTAATCATTCGAATAGCTTCTTCGTCAAACATTTTCTTTATTTGAAGAAGTGTAGCGGTTTTCGCAAAATCCAAGTCGGGAGGTGGGTGCCCGAGTAAAATATCCCTTGCTGCACCTCCAACCATCTTTATTTCGAAATTGTGTTTTGAAAATATACTTAGAAAAACCTCTCAATTCTTCTGTAAATAGGCTCTGAAGTCAAGACTTTCAAGCATCATTTTAAAAGGATACTCTTTGTTCAGCTTGTTTAGAAATGTAACCTGAGTTTTGGAAACATTGACTGCTTGAGCGAAAATTGTAAGGAATTTTTTTTTTCAAGTACTTTCAAGGCTCAAAGATAATTCAGCTACTTCATTCGTGTCTTCTTTTTCTTTATTTTCTGCTATAGGCGACGGAAGAATAATGTCTTGGACAGGCACCGGACTGGGTTTTTCAATATCAGTCTTTGGAACTGGCTCTTCTTCTAATTGTTGTTCTTGTACCATTGGTTCCTTTGTAATATTAAATAAAAAAAAGTTTTTTAAAACTGAAAGTAAGGAGCGACAATAAAACTTAAAACGAACAGAAATTATTCCGTATATGAAAGGGGCTGTCCCCTCCTCAGCACCTCGCTCTTTACGCTAAAGTTTTTTATTGTTTAAAAAAAAAAATAGAGTTGTGAGAAAGTCAAACTTTAGAGTAAAGAGTGAGGCGCTGAGGAGGGGACAGCCCCTTTCATATACGGAATAATTTCTGTTCGTTTTAAGTTTTAATGTCGCTCCGTACTTTCAGTTAAAAAAAACTTGTTTTTTTTATTTAATTTTTGAACGTTTATGAATTAATGCAGGTTTTGATTTTGGCTCACCGTACATGAATAATTAAAACAAAATTTGTATATTAATTTTATTTTTATTTGGTTAAATGGCTTTCTCGAAACTTGTTGAATTTTATTTAAAAGCGTTTTTATTAGTAATAAATATACGTAACTTACGAATTAACTTACGTATCGAACTTCTATATTCGTATATTTTTAATACGTATATTAGGGGGTTTGTCCCCTAGTCAATACCTTGCTCTTTAAGCTAAAGTTCGAATTTTGCTCCAATTCTTTAAAAATGACCCTTAATCACAAAGGCCGTTAATTAGAATAAATAGCTCTTATGAATGTACTAAAAAATCTTTGGATTAAAGAGCGAGGTATTGACTAGGGGGTGAACCCAATCATATAGCTAATATTTTCTGTTCGTTTTAAGTTTTGATGTTGCTCCTTACTTTCAATTGAAAAGCTTGTCTTTTATATTTAATTTCTGATTTTTTTAAAATAATGCTGGGGAGCCCGGCGCCCCCTTTATAGCAACGTCCCTTCCCTGTGTACTTCCCAATAACCAATGCTATATGTTAACATTGGGTAAAGTTCACAGCTTTCAGCCCTCCCCCCGGGGGCTTCATGGGATTAAGTCATCCTAAAAAGACATAGTTATCACATTTTCGACCATACTAAACAAAATGGCTATCTCAAAATTTTGATCGGGTGACTTTGGGAAAAAAATGAGCGTGGGAGGGGGCCTAGTTGCCCTCCATTTTTGGTCACTTAAAAAGGGCACTAGAACTTATAATTTTCGTTCCAATGAGCCCTCCAACGCTATTTTAGGACCACTGGGTCAATACGATTACCCCTGGGGAAAACAAAAAAAAAAACCAAATTAACACGCATCCGTGATCTTTCTTCTGGCAAAAAATGGAAAATTCCACATTTTTGTAGATAGGAGCTTGAAACCTCTACAGTAGGGTTCTCTGATACGCTGAATATGATTGGTGTGATTTTCATTAATGTTCTATAACGTTTAGGGGGTCTTTTCCCCTTTTTTTGAAAATAAGCCAAATTTTCCCAGGCGCGTAACTTTTGATGGGTGAGATTAAACTTGATCAAACTTATATATTTGAAATCACAATTAAAATCTGATTCTTTTAATGTATCTATTGGTATCAAAATTCTGTTTTTTATACTTTCGGTTACCATTGAGCCGGGTCGCTCCTTACTTACAGTTCGTTACCACGAACTGTTTGATTTCAATGGAGCATTCTAAAGATTAAGATTGTCATGCGTTCGAAAAAAAGTGCATGAAGAAATTGATTGTCAAACATGTTTTTTGGCATTTAATTTGTGGCTTGCTTTTTAATCTGATGTTAATGAAAGTCAAAAAGCTGTTAAGGTGATAAAAAATTTTGAACTTGCTAAATATAGAAAGCAAATCCTATATGATTGTGAGAATAATTCCTAGTTAACGGTTTTTTGTACCAACAAAGTTAACGGTTAACGGTTTTTTGTAACAAAGTACCAACTAGTTAACGGTTTTTTGTAACGGTTTCAAGCTAATATTCTACATTACACAGTTTTATCGTCTAAAAACTTTCAAAGCCCTATTTACTTTTTTAATTGTAAATGCATCAAACCTATTGGGCTTTATCTTCTCGCAAAAATATTTTCAAAATTTAAAAATATGTCAGCATGCATTGAAAGTAACTGACTGTCAAGCACGGCCTTTGGTTTTCAATTTGTTGCTTGGCTTCCCACCTATTATTTGTAGAATGAAAAAAAGCTTCCAAAGCAATTTTTGTATTTTATCACCAAGATTCACTCGCCATTCAATCTGTTTTGGCTTCAAGTCTAGTATAAAAGATATTAAATCTAACTACATTTTAATTCATAAAGATGAATTAAAACCAATCTGGATCAATTATTTTAGGTTTTGTCAATTTTTTTGTTTCTTCCTCCTTAGACAAAAAACCGGGTTCTTATTAACAAATTTATTGTTCCTGATATTACTGTAAAATTGGAAGTACTAAAAGAAGGCTTTCAAATACCGCTTTTAACCGTATTTCTCCGCACCACCGCTTTATCAGGTTTTTTCGGTCGTAAGTTTTTCTTCCCTTGTTTGTTTGTTTGTTTTTCTATCTTTTGTTACTCCACGTGTTTTAATATTGTAAAGTGTAAATAATAATCAAATAATAATAACGATGAAGACAGCTTGCTTCCATATTTCTCTACATCACAGCTTTATTAGATTCTGCAAGTTGTGGGTTTTTTCTCCTTTTATGTTTTTCTCTTTACTTTTAGTGTCTTTTATTTCTGATGTGTTACTCTGTAACTGGTTTCCTTGTGATTTCTATTTCGATTTGCATTGTATTTTTATGTGTTTTTCTTCGTGTTACTCCACATATTAATCCTTTGTACAGTGTGGGTAAAAAATAAATAATAATAATAATAATAAGCCTTAAGTTGAGGGACACCTGTACCCTTAATTCATTGCATCACGGAACATGTATTAGTTAAGATTAAATATCAAATGATACGCATGTTTTACTCTATGATCAGCCTCATTACAACATGGACATGACGTCAGCCATGTAGGCATGGATTTATTTTGGAAGAGGCATATTTTGGGAAGGAACAATGACAAAAGACGTATAAACAGGCGAATTAGGGAAATAATATGATAAATTATAGGGAGGTAATGAAATTCCTCTGGGAAATCCTTAGGGAAAAATCAGTCTTATTTCTCTCAACCTACTACAAATAGGGATATTCACGTTTATTTTTCAAGTTTCATAAGAAGTTAAAAGAAAAATAGCTACAATTTTGGAAAATTAATCCGAAAAAATGAAAATTTTCTGATGTATAGAGCGAAGTTGAAACGTAAAACGAACAATAATGATTGATTCGCAGCCTATTCAACATGTGTGAAAATTGCATTAAAATTTCTATTATTGCACTTTACTAGGTCACTGCTTTCTACTGGCACCTTGAAGGGCACTACAAACTTTCACTTGAGCGTTTCCAACGATGATGATTTCAACACTGCAATTTTTCTGCTTTATAGCCTTTCCTACTCTTGAAATGGCGCCAAAAAGGGCACCATTTCTGGTGCTGGACGGTTATTTATTATAAGGCCATTAAAACGAATTAAACTATTACTTAAATATGAACCCTAGCTGTCGAATGAGCCTTTAACCATCTCTCTTCAATCTTTAAATAGCTTGCTAATGCTAGCGGGGAAAAAAATGGGGCTAAAAGATGGGCCAACTTGAAAGATTGCAAGATGGGGAGCTATAAATTTTCATACTAGGGTTGTCAACAATAGTGATCTCAATGATGTACTTTTTTCCTACTTTAATTTAACGTCGTGTTTGAAGGGTTCCAGGCTCTTTTTCAAATATAAAAAAACAAGAAATGTAAATCATAGTTCTGTCGAATCTCGATAAAAGTCAAATAATCTGTCTGAAGCTCTAAAAACTTGCCTAAAAATCATCTAACTAAAGATCTAAAAGTATACTTGTACTCATTGTCACTGATGGAGGGTAAGCGTGTTAGGGGATACACATTATAAGTCACTTAGCTCTACACCTTGGTGCTCGAACGAATCTTTGATGAAAGTTTCTTGTCCAGTAAAATGCTCGAACAAAGAATTAAAGGCAAAATAACTAAAGTCATTCATGAAAATGTAATGCTTAAAACAAGTTAAACTACAACCGCAAATAATTTACAATCTCATTGAAATGGACGGAGTTACTTCAAACTTGAAATCTAAACCAACATCGACCATAATCCCTCTAGAAGAAAAATTTTAAGCTGTGTTGAGATTTGTGCGGTCAAGAGTGGGAGGAGCTATCTTAAAGTAATATTGCCTCCCTGTGGTAAATCACATTTAATCCTGGATTCTCATAGTAAAGTTGTTCTGTGGTGGACAGCATTCGTATATTGCACGGGTAATTCTAGTTGCCGTTATGTTCCTACAGGATTCTTACGTCTTCCCACTTTTTCGCAAATGATTGGCTTTTCAGTCAAATAATGAGGTATATTCCATGGCAGCTGCTGTTGACGATCCCCCATCGTACAAAGGTGTTTCCTTAGTATAGACGTCGGTATAAAATTTACACGAGATACCATACCTGGTAACAGAAGGAGTAAGAAGAAAATGCCACAAGATTGGTCAGAATGAACCTTCTCCTGGTATGATCATAGCCCTAAGACTGCGAATTTTTATTGACAAAGAATATGTTGAAACTTTAGTATGTTGACTGCTGTTATGTTGACTGCTGTTATTGCAGGAATTCTTGGTGATCAGAAGGGGCGGGTGGTACCCTCCTCACAGTGCTAAAGTAGAAGGGACGCTGAAAATCTGATTAATAAAAATTATCCTAACATAATGAAGTAAGAATTTGGTCATTGCACTCTAGTTAAGCAGAGGCCATTAAAAAAAACTTTTGCCCTGGAATATAGTAATATAGAAAGCTAGACTTCTGAAATACAATTTGGTAATCTTGGTAAAAAATTTGTTTTCTTAACTAGCTATAATAGCAAACCAAATAGTTCTAGTAGCTATGGGTGTTATAAAACAAGGTTTTTTGCATTTTATTTTCTTAAAGTTTTCTCTGAACCTGTATCTTATTTGCCAAACCATTCTCCAAATCATCTGATTAATTGTGGCTATATTTATGTCCCTAATATGTGTCATCGCATTAATCATTCAATAAAAGATAAAAAACATGGATACCTGATATGTCAAAGGAACAAGCCTGAACGGTCTTTCTTGGGGAATTTGGTACAATTTTATGAATGGAACGGTGTATGTTTTTCTAAGATTTTAGAATATCAATCCCTCAAAGAGGATCCCTTCCGGCGGGACACATCTTAGACTTTCTACATTGGCTGCCAGCCAGTCGAGTGACGTCATTATTCCAAGTTCCAAGATATTTTCTTAAAATTCTATATGAAGAAGTGTGCTTAGTAAAGTCCTTGTAAGATAATAGAGTTTTTTATAGTTAGACATTTGTTTCTGAGACGGAAAACTTTTGAGGTATAGCAGCATATTGGATATGTAAAGATAATAAAGGCTTTCTAATTCCCTAAAACTAAAGGCTCTAAAACTAAAACTAAAGTCTTCTGTCTACAAAGAAAATATACCGATAAATCTTACAATAATAAAAAAAATTCTCACCAATGGATAATTTAAACGATGTTCAACTTGTAGAAAGAGGTAATTGCATTTTATTGATCAGAATCCGTGACGAAAGAATTGAGACACGTGCTGTGATTTTGAAATATAAAGATTTTCAATAATAAAGGTTTTCCGGTAAAAATAGTTTACTTCTAAAAAAAACTAATTTACTCGCCATAATTCCTATACGAAATTATTTTTACATGTCTTGGTTTCTCTTTTCCGACTCAATTTTACGCGTGGAGATGTTAACGGTACTTGTCTGAGGTAAATTTTCACCGGGATTGAATTGTCTAGAGGATATTTCGATGGAGAGGGGGATTTTTTCGTGGAGGTGGAGCCAGGTTTCCTAGCATTATTTAAAAAACGACAAAAATTAATTAGGAAAAAAAGTTGTTTCAACTGAAAGTAAGGAGCAACATTAAAACATAAAACGCACAGAAATTATTACGTATATGAGGGGGTCGTCTATATAATTTTTTCCAAAATATAATTTTGTCCCAAATAGCGAGGGATGTGTACTGGGCTAGTATGCCAGGAGAGACCCGAAGGAAAGAGAGACACTGTGCCCTTCATTCCCTTTAGGGCTTGTATGGTATGCCTAGCTCAATTGTTGTTCGAAATCATTACGTATAAGGGCTTTGTACGTATAAGGTGTTGTACGTATATGTACGTATAAGTTATGTATAAATACGTATAAGGTATTGAGGGTGAGGGTTGCCCCCCACCCTCAACACCTCGTTCTTCACGTTAAAGTTTTCAAGCATTTTGATAAAGTACTTGAAAACTTCCTTTGTTTTTCAGAAATCGATCTTAAGGAATTGGGACAAAATTCAAACTTTAGCTTAAAGAGGAAGATGTTGAGGAGGGTTTCAAACAGACTCCTCCTTTGCACACTTCCACAAGAGACTCCTCCTTGATTGGGCTTGTGATTCAAGCCAACTTTGGGTTCACCTTATCAATCAGTGACGTGACAACACAAGAGCGAGGTAGAACATACAATCCCTAAAGGAACTGATGGGCACTGACGCTCTATGTCCATGGGGTCTCTCATTGCATACAAGCACAGTTTACATTCCTCGCTATTAGGTTCCTCATTAATCCATACATGCGTGATATCAATTTATCCCCAGAGTATAAATGATCATCAATGAAAAAGTTTAATAGATATGTTATATTCCTCATTAACGAGACTTGGTTTATGGAATAACATCTTCAACGTTAGTTATTATGCAATCTTATATTGTATTTATTATATTATGTTGTTTTAACGTTTAATAAAGCCATATGAGACAAATTTCCTGTATTACAAAAGATGCCCGTTACTTGTATGATATACGCCCTACCTAATGTTCTTCTAATATATTTCTCTGACGCTCAATCCTAATGAAATATACCAAAGTAAGATAAAAATATAACACTTTAGAAACAAATTTGGGCTATATATTTGCACATTTGGGGGGGGAGGGATGAAGTATAGTGGTTATGCATGCCTAATGTGTTAAGTACAATTATTCTGCATATTATGTAGTAAGAATTGTTTTCTAACTTCCCACTGTCCAAATACTATACCCCCACCCTCCCCTGATGTACAAATATATGGTCCAAATTATATATTTTCCATCTATTCTTTCAGTTCTCTTTGTCTTGTCTCACGCTAAGCTGAAAGAAACTAACCAAAAAAAAAAAAACGGTTCTATAATGTGTCAATGAATGAACAACCTGAACGGTAGGGCGTTTTATCATACAAGTACGGATTTCACACTTCTGTGAAATACCTAATAATTAATGTTTTTAAATTATGATTAAAACAAAAATTATTTTTTATCTCCTCTTGCGACTAGCTTTCTTAATTGAGAGTATATCAACTGAAACAAAACTTGGAAACGATTGAAGAAACAGACCCATCACTAACAATCACCGTAAAACAGTTTTTGAAGATGTGAAGCACTTGTAGAAGGATAGATCCAACCTTAAGTAACAGCTTACCAAATAGAAGAGGAAAGTTTCCGTTAGATCAGTGTGGGTAGTGTTTGAATTGCGAGTGTTAAATCACGTGATAACCCATATCATTTAAAATTATAATATGAAATTCTGAATGCTAATGATTGTTGCCGTCTAATTTGTTGTATTATAAAAAGGGAATTAAAACTTTCAGTTTCCAATCTTATGAACCTTCTCGCAAGTTTCTATATCCTCCCAACTCATACGAAATGCTTTATAAAAAAAATTAGTACGCGCAAGAGTTCAACATCTGCATAACCAGCCTGCCTTTCTTTAAATATCTATTCCCGAATCCTTCTATCTATAATAAGCAGCTTCTTATTACTTGGAGCCTTACAGTAGAGGCTCAACATATGTTACACCACCTTTACTTATACTGTATATCCTATTCTTACCCTTTTGATTATTTGCACTATGTGGTGTATTTGGCCCCTGAGAGCACATTAACACGTTGTGGAGGTATAATCGTCCTTTGATTATTTTCTGCTGTAAGACTCGCGACTTTTATTTGAATGAAGCTCATCCAAAAGTTTTCGATTATTGGTCCATTATGTTTAGAACTGCTCAAGGGGGGGAGGTAATTACACCGGGCGTCGTGACGGGGGGGCTATCCACTTTGATTTTTTACTTTTTTGCTTAATATCTGAGTCAGGAGACGGTGCTGTAATTAAGTTTTCCACGAGCACCACCAACACCAGGAACGGCTCTGGATGTGTTCACACCTGTTAAAAGAAGCCAGACAAGAAAACTCATATCCTTGATACAGATTAAATAAAAAAAACAAGCTTTTACAACTGAAAGTAAGGAGCAACATTGAAACTTAAAAATAACAAATTATTACATATATGAGGGGGTTCGCCCCCTCGTCAATACCTTGTTCTTTACGCTAAAGTTTTTTAGTACTTTCAAAAGAGATATTTATTCTAATAAAATGACCCTTGTGATTCAGGAGTCATGTATTGACAAGGGGGTGAACCCCCTCATATAAATACTCATTTCTGTTCTTTTTAAGTTTTAATGTCACTCCTTACTTTCAGTTGAAAAACCGTGTTTTTTAAACTTTAATTTCTGATCGTTTTTTAATTAATGTTGGTAAATCCAACGCCCCCTTCATGGAAAATTCCTTTCCCCCACGAAAAAATTCTGCCATGAAAAAATCCTCCCACGTAACCATCTGTACCGACCCCCCCCCCCCCCCACAAGAAAAATTCCGCCTAAAACGTCTGTATACTTCCCAATAACCAATACTATATGTAAACAATGGGCAAAGATCACAACTTGCGGCCCTTCCCCGTGGACTGTGGGGTATTAAGTCATCTTCAAAGACATAGCTATTAGATTTTTCGACTATGATGAAAAAAATAGCTATCTCAAAGTTTTGATCAGGTAAGTTTGGGGAGAAAGTGAGCGCGTGAGGGGGCCTAGTTACCAAGGCCGTATCCAGGGGGGGGGGTTACCCGGTTTGAACCCCCCCCCCCGAAATTTTTTACTGAGTCGAAAGTAAGTCGAAAATTAGTAAAACCTTGGTAAAAATCAGTAAAATTAGTCGAAAACTGAGTCAAAAATTAGTAAACCCCCCCGAAAAAAATCCTGGATCCGCCCTTGCTAGTTACCCCCCAATTTTGTTTCTTCATTTAAAAAAGACACTAGAACTTTTAATTTCCGTTCGAATGAGTCCTCTCACGATTTTCTAGGACTACTGGGTCGATACTATCACCCATGGGAAGAAAAAAAAAACACGCATCCGTGATCTTTCTCCTGGCAAAATATACTAATTTCCACATTTTTACAGATAGGAACTTGAAACCTCCACATTAGGGTTCTCTGATACGCTGAATCTTATGGTGTAATTTCCATTCAGATTATATGACCTTTAGGGGGTGTTTCCCCCTTATTTTAGAAAATAACGCAAATAATCTCATGTTCGTAACTTTTGATGGGTAACACTAAACTTGATAAAACTCATATATTTGAAATCAGCATAAAAATCCGATTCTTCTGTTGCATCTTTTGATACCTATTCTTTAGAGTGTCAGTTACTATTGAGCCGGGTCGCTCCTTGCTCCTTGCGGGTTGAGCACCACGAACTGCTTGAAAAACAGGAAATTTCGTACCATGTGCTAAGTTGTGTTGCCACCAAAAAGCCTGTGTTTCCACCAAAAAAGTGCAAAAAACAACCTGTGAAATTCATCATAATTTTTACCATGGCCGTAGCCAAAATTTATATTTGAGGGGGGACTACTAGAAAATCTTTTTTTTAACGTATGAAAGATTGATGTGTATGCATTTTTGTTACGTTTTTGCAAGTTGGAGAAGCATTTTTGGGGGTCAAACCCCCTAACGTCCCTCTGGATATGGCATTGCCTGTGACCACTTTAGAGCCTGTTACTTATCAAAAGTTTACTTTTCATAAGTAAAATTAAATACTACTACTTGTGTTCAAATTTTCAAAAGGGTATACGTTGTTGAAAATTGTTGAACAAAATTCGGTACTTGCGTATTAAACGTACTCTTTTATATACTGCTAAGGAAGTCAAGTTTAATTAATGCTAATGAAATAAAATAAAATAGGATGAATATTTAATAGTTTAGAAACAAATTCAGGCTAAATATTTGCACATTAGGGGGGGGGGGAGTAAAGCATACCATATATTAAATACGTAACCTAACCTAGGTACCTCCCCCCCCCTAAACCCCAAAAAACAACAGTTTAAATATCGTAAACGCAATGAAAACTACCCTATGCATTCCAATTCTTAATAGCGGTCTATTGAAATAACCAGTCTAGCGGGTATCTGTAGCGTCTCCAGTTTTACATTCCATATACAGTATATAAAAGAGTAGGTTTAATACGTAAGTACCCAAATTTCTCCAACACCTAAATAGTGTGCCAAACTTAGGCACACCATTTTTTTCCATGAAAAAGACTATGCAAATAAAAACGAACAAAAATTAGTTTTAAAAACTTTTTTCGCGAAATAATTTTTCAAAAAAAACTAAAGACCTATTAAATCAAAATAGAGTATAAATAAAGTTAAATTATCTCCCAAGCATAAAACTACCGAAAATCACCATCAGTAAATAAATGAAACCCAAAACCAACAGAAATTACAATAAATAACTGAGTCAGACTCAAAACGAACAGAAATTGACTCGAGTAGGAGTGAAAAAACAATAAACGTGGATTGACAGTTAAAGTTACATATACTGATATTTATTCCTTAAAGTCTTAGTAATATTTTATTTACTGAAGTTAAAAATGTGAAAACATTTAAAATGTATTTCATTCCAGTAAAGCACAAATTATGCTATGGTCTTCAGAAATCATAGGGGGTATATATGTTACGGTGAATGTCCGAAATCTAGTTAATGTCGACATTCACCGGTAAATGTTCAAAATTCCTTTGTCTTTGCTTCGATCCCATTAGGTTTGCGAGTCAGCTTTTTCAGCCTTATGCAACCTATGATGGTAAGAGGTAAAGTTAGGTTAGATTATGTTAGTTTAGATTAGGTTATGTTATATTAGGCTAGCTTAAATTTGGTTCTAAATATCATAAATGGGTTAAAAGCCTAACTGAAGCTAACCTAAACCAACTTAATCTCATCTAACGAAACCTATTCTTATTTAACCTAACCTCCCATCATCAAACCTTGCGTTAGATTGAAAAAATTGACTGGCAACGGTGACTAAATCCAAGGAGAAAAAAAAATGGTATTTTGGACATTCACTGGTGAATGTCGACAATAACAAATTTTCGGACGTTCACCGTAACATACAATTATGTTACCGGGAATGTCCGAAATCTGGTTAATGTCGATATTCACTGGTGAATGTCCGAAATTCCTGTTTCTCTGCTAGGATTCAATTAGCTTGCGAGTCAGCTTTTTCAGTCTTAAGCAAGCTCTGATGGTAAATGTTAAAGTTAGGTTGTGTTAACTTAGGCTATTTTAGAATTGGCTAGGTTAAATTTGGTTATAAATATCAGAAATGGGTTAAAAACTTAACCGAACCTAGTCCAACTGCCGCTGGTCTTTGGTTTTGAACGGGGGTCACCAGAGTCGACCCAGCGCTAAATGGGTACCTGGAGAAATCTGGGGAGGATAAGCAAGAAGGGTGTGCGAAAGCACGGGATAGCATCCCCCAACACCCCATCGCACTTCCTGGCTGAAGGGCCACGAAACAGATATCAGCATCACCAGTTTTTTACCTTAAGGGTCTAGTTCTCTCATATTTACTTTTTTACTTACTTACTCCGTGGTATATTTTAAGGGAATTAAAGCAAAAGAAAGATTTAACTTTTATTCTACTTTCGCTAGCAGTTTAAAAACTTCGAATTTTTCAAACCGAGTGAGGAGTATAAAAAACAAAAAAAAATTGTAGAAAATTAAAGCCAAAGGTAGAGTTAACTATTGTTCTACTTTCGATAGTTTGCTAGCTGCCCTCCAATCTTTTTGGTCGCTTAAAAAGGGCACTAGCAATTATAATTTCTGTTCAAATGAGCCATTAAACATCTCTTGTATGTTGTTGTGGTAACTTGCTAGCCCTGGTTAAAAAAAGGAAAAAAAGGACACATCAGTGCTACCCATGCAAAAAAGTGATTTTCTTTGTTGTTCAAGGTGGAAAACTCAAATTACCCTGTAGAAGATACAAGAAGAAAACAATATACAAGAAAAAATGGGTACTTGTTGATTAAACAAAACGCACTTTAGAATTACGCTTAGGCTAAATCTGAGCTAGCGCTATTGCGCTGCCTAGGAAAACCGGTTTCGTAGGCAGACACAGTGACAAGTGACAGACAAGACAAGCGACACAAAGACAAGTGACAAGTGACAAAATACATGGGAAATATATAATTTGGGCTGTATAATTGTGGTCTAGGTGTCGGTAGTTTGCAAATTACCCTAAGTTTTTAATTTCCCTGGGGTTGAGGATTCCCCTATGAGAAAAATAGATTCATTGGGTTTTGGCAACTCAAAGGAGTTATGTAAGTGTGTTGTAAAAAGTTGTCGTATAAAACACACGTTTTACAGTACAAACTTAAAAATGCATATCTGGTTTTGAATACATTTTATATTTTTTTTCCTTTTTCTTCGATCCATGTAATTTAGATTCTAAATTTAATTATTAGCCCTATAAGAGTTAATTGCCAAAATTTTAACTCATAGTGAAATTAACAGAAGATTTATCGAGAAGGCCAGAATTTGACTCGAGAAAGAGCCATCATTTCTCTCCCTCCTCTGAGAAGATTCGATGGACTATTACACCTGGAAAACTTCAAAAGGTCCCAAGTCCATATGAAAGATTTACAAAAAATATCTTTTAAAAACTCTTCAAAATTTGTCTACATGTTTTTGTTACGTTTTTACGAGATGGAAAGAAATTTGGCTGGGTGCTCAAACCCCTAACCTTGCCCCTAGATACTGATTCTTAGCCAAAAATCTAAGTTCAGGGATAACTCTTCAAAAGGATTTTTGATATCAAAAAGTATTTCATCATAAATTTTGCAATTCTATCTTATTTTAATCTTTAAACACGTCCACTATATCAACTTGATAGCCTCTTACTCTTTTCGAACTTCGTCATTTTCGTCAGTTTTCTTCATAGACTGAATTTTTGCATTTAGTTAATCTATTCAAGTTTGTTAAATCTCTATCCGCTATAATCCTGTAAAAAAAAAAAAACAATGGAAAAAACAATGTCCAAAAAACAATACAAAAGGATTTTTTCTGGGGGGGGGGGTTCAAAATAAAACTTTAAAAACGTATCCAATTTTTTTTTATATATTCACTTTTGTTACGTTTCTACGAGTCGGACAAGCATTTGAGGAGGGGTCAAACCTCCTAACCCCCCTGGATACAGACTTGCCTAGAGGGGTTTCTCTACCCCCCTACACTCAGAAACTAAGGAATGTGAAAAATGGCTCAAAATATACACATTGCTCCTATTAAAGAGAGAAAAAAATCACAGTTATATCATTCAACAAGAAATGGATTTAAATCTTCATCTCCAGATAGAAAATATTATTCTCAGTTCTGGCGATTTTTAGGGTGGAAAATAGGTTTTGCAGGGTGGGCATTGCCCCTGACTAAGCCCATGCTTCAGCTTACTTTATTATATCCTGTTTTAGTCCTTTAATTGGAAAAAATACAAGCCCATATGTAAACGAATGAATTTTAGCTTTGAGTAAGAGGCCCCTCTATTGACACTTAAAACTATTATTCACTTCTTTTTAAACAGCATTACCTATAATGTCTTTTTTGACAAACATTTGGATGTAAAAAATTTACAATATATAAAAAGATCATGAATGTATCAAAATTGGAATTTTAATGGTTGTCTTTACTATAAAGACCAAGATAAAATTTGTCTACTAAGTTTTATAATTATATCTATCTATAAAACACATCATCAAAAACTTCGAAGGACTTTTCTATAAACAGACATCTGTAGATAATTTTTGGAGGGTTATATTGATTATAAAGCCGTGGAAGAAGTGGTATAATCGGCCAACCTTATTGAATAATTAAATAAAAAAACAAGCTTTTTAAACTGAAAGTAAGGAGCGACATTAAAACTTAAAACGAACAGAAATTATTCCGTATATGAAAGGGGCTGTCCCCTCCTCAATGCCTCGCTCTTTACGCCAAAGTTTGACTCTATCTCACAACTTTATTTTTTAAAACAATAAAAAACTTTAGCGTAAAGAGCGAGGCGCTGAGGAGGGGACAGCCCCTTTCATATACGGAATAATTTCTGTTCGTTTTAAGTTTTAATGTCGCTCCTTACTTTCAGTTTAAAAAACTTGTTTTTTTATTTAATTTCTTATCTTTTTTTAGTTAATTCAGCTTTTATTTGCATAAAAATTTTACTTTTCTTTGCTAAATGGATGTCTTTACAAATGAACTTACGTAACTAACTTCTATATTCGTATATTTTTCTTCTGGCAAAAAATACAAAGTTGCAGATTTTTGCAGATATGAGCTTGAAACCTATGTAATAGGGTTTTCTGATACGCCGAATCTGACGGTGTGATTTTCATTAAAATTCTTTCACATGTAGGGGATGTTTCCCCCCTCTTTAAAAAATCGGGTAAATTTTCTCAGGCTCGTAGCCTTTGATGAGTAATACTAAACTTAATAAAATTTATATATTTAGAATCAGCATTATAAACACATCCTTTTGACACATTTATTGACATCAAAATTCCGTTATTAAAAGTTTCAATTACTATTGAGCCGTGTCCCTTGTTTTTTTATTGTTTTTTTTATTACGTATATGTTATTAGGTAAATGAAGGGATTCTCCCCTTAGTCAATACGGCGCTCTTTACGTTAAATTTTAAAAAATAATGTGATTCACAAACCCTGGAATCAAAAATTCCGTTTAATTAGAATAGATAGATATTTTAAAAGCACTAAAAAAAAACTGTAGCTTAAAGAGCGAGGTATTGACTTGGGGGAGAACCCCCTCACATACGTTATAATTTCTGTTCGTTTTAAGTTCTAATATTTCTTCTTACATTTCAGTTGAAAAAACTTGTTTTTTTTTATTTAATTTCTGATCTTTTTTTAAATAATGCTTGGAAATCCGGCGCCCCCTTCATAGAAATGTCCCTTACCCCAAAGAAACATCCTCCACAGACACATTCTCCAGAGTAACCCCCTCCTCTAGCCCCCCCCTTCAGAATAAATCCTTCCTGAAAATGGTTGTATACTTCCCAATAACCAATAAATAAGGCTGGCAAGTCCGGCGCCCCCTTCATGGCAATTTCCCTTCCCCCATGAAAACTTCCTTCATGAACAGATCCTCCAACATAACCACCGACCCACCCTTCCCTCCCACTACCAGAAAAAAAACCTCCTGAAAACTTCTGTATACTTCCCAATAACCAATACTATATGTTAACATTGGGTAAAGTTCATAACTTTTAGCCCTCCCTCTGGGAACTTCGGGGGATTAAGTCATCCTAAAAGACATATTTATCATATTTTCGACCATGCTGAACAAAATGGCTATCTCAAAATTTTGATCGGGTGACTTAGGGAAAAAAATGAGCGTGGGAGGGGGCCTAGTTGCCCTCCATTTTTTTGGTCACTTAAAAAGAGCACTAGAACTTTTAATTTCCGTTCCAATGAGCCCTCCCACGATATTCTAGGACCACTGGGTCGATACGATCACCCCTGGAAAAAAAAAACAAACAAACAAACGAACAAATAAACACGCATCCGTGATCTTTCTTCTGGCAAAAATGTAAAATTCCACATTTTTGTAGATAGGAGCTTGAAACCTGTACAGTAGGGTTCTCTGATACGCTGAATATGATGGTGTGATTTTCATTAAGGTTCTATAGCTTTTAGGGGGTCTTTCCCCCCTTTTTTGAAAACCAGCCAAATTTTCTCAGGCGCGTAACTTTTGATGGGTAGCATTAAACTTGATGAAACTTATATATTTCAAATCAGCATTGAAATTTGATTCTTTTGATATATCTATTGGTATCAAAAACCCGTTTTCTAGAGTTTCGGTTACCATTGAGCCGGGTCACTCCTTATTTACAGTTCGTTACCACGAACTGTTTGAAAAGTTAAAAAAATTTTGATTCACAAACCCCTGAATCACAAAGGGCGTTTAATTAGAATAGATAGCTCTTTTGAAAGCACTAAAAAAAACTGTAGCGTAAACAGCGAGGTATTAACTTGGGGGAGAACCCCCTCACATACATTATAATTTCTGTTCTTTTTAAGTTCTAATATTACTTCTTACATTTCAGTTGAAATGTAATTATTCCGTATATGAAAGGGGCTGTCCCCTTCTCAACGCCTCGCTCTTTACGCTAATGTTTTTTATTGTTTTAAAAAATAAAGTTGTGAGACAGAGTCAAACTTTACCGTAAAGAGCGAGGCGTTGAGGAGGGGACAGCCACAAACCCCTGAATCACAAAGGACGTTTAATTAGAATAGATAGCTCTTTTGAAAGCACTAAAAAAAACTTTAGCGTAAAGAGTGAGGTATTGACTTGGGG
Source organism: Artemia sp. Qi Xiang Cuo (assembly GCF_049724085.1). Classification (NCBI taxonomy): domain Eukaryota; kingdom Metazoa; phylum Arthropoda; class Branchiopoda; order Anostraca; family Artemiidae; genus Artemia; species Artemia sp. Qi Xiang Cuo. The sequence goes on along the minus strand of NC_142795.1, from coordinate 10,543,195 downwards.
GAGAACCCCCTCACATACGTTATAATTTCTGTTCGTTTTAAGTTCTAATATTCCTTCTTACATTTCAGTTGAAATGTAATTATTTCGTATATGAAAGGGGCTGTCCCCTCCTCAACGCCTCGCTCTTTACGCTAAAGTTTTTATTGTTTTAAAAAAGAAAGTTGTGAGACAGAGTCAAACTTCAGCGTAGAGTGAGGCGTTGAGGAGGGGACAGCCCCTTTCATTTACGGAATAATTTCTGCTCCTTTTAAGTTTTAATGTCGCTCCTTACTTTCAGTTTAAAAAACTTGTTTTTTTTATTTAATTTCTTATCGTTTTTTAGTTAATGCAGATTTTATTTTCATAAAAATTTTACTTTTCTTTTGATAAATGGATCTCTTTACAAATTAACTTACGTAAGTAACTTCTATATTCGTGTATTTTTTTCTGGCAAAAAATACAAAGTTGCAGATTTTTGCAGATATGAGCTTGAAACCTAGTTGAGAGGGTTGTCTGATGCGCTCAATCTGATGGCGTGATTTTAATTGAAATTCTTTGACTTGTAGGGGATGTTTCCCCACTCGTTAAAAAGTCGAGTCATTTTTTCCAGACTGGTAGCCTTTGATGAGTACTAGTAAACTTAAAAAAATTTAGATATTTAGAATCAGTATTATAAACATATTCTTTTGATACATTTATTGACATCAAAATTCCGTTTTTAAAAGTTTTGATTACTATTCAGCCGTATCACTTGTTTTTTTATTGTTTTTTTTATTACGTATATGTTATTACTTATATGAAGGGGTTCTGCCCTTAGTAAAAAACATTCAATTAAATCTAAAAGTTAAAAAAAATTTTGAATCACAAAAACCTGAATAACACAGACCGTTTAATTAGAAGAGATCTCTCTTTTGAAATCACTAAAAAAAAAAAACTGTAGCTGAAAGAGCGAGGTATTGACTTGGGGGAGAACCCCCTCACATACGGTATAATTTTTGTTCGTTTTAAGTTCTAATACTCCTTCTTACATTTCAGTTGAAAAAACTTGTTTTTTTTTATTTAATTTCTGACCGTTTTTTAAATAATGCTTGGAAATCCGGCACCCCCTTCATAGAAATGTCCCTTCCCCCCAAGAAACATCCTCCACGGAAATATTCTCCATAGTAACCCCCACCTCTAGCCCCCCCCTTCAGAAAAAATCATTCCTGAAAATTGTTGTATACTTACCAATAACCAAAAAATAATGATTGCAAGTCCGGCGCCCCCTTCATGGCAATTTCCCTTCCCCCATGAAAACTTCCTTAATGAACAGATCCTCCAATATAACCACCGACCCACCCTTCCCTCCCACTACCAGAAAAAAACCCTCCTGAAAACTTATGTATACTTCCCAATAACCAATACTATATGTTAACATTGGGTAAAGTTCATAACTTTTAGCCCTCCCTCTGGGAACTTCGGGGGATTAAGTCATCCTAAAAGACATATTTATCATATTTTCGACCATGCTGAACAAAATGGCTATCTCAAAATTTTGATCGGGTGACTTTGGGAAAAAAATAAGCGTGGGAGGGGGCCTAGTTGCCCTCCATTTTTTTTGGTCACTTAAAAAGGGCACTAGAACTTTTGATTCCCCTTCCAATGAGCCCTCCCACGATATTCTAGGACCACTGGGTCAATACGATCACCCCTGGGGAAAAAAAAACAACAACAAAAAAACAAACAAATAAACACGCATCCGTGATCTTTCTTCTGGCAAAAAATGTAAAATTCCACATTTTTGTAGATAGGAGGTTGAAACCTCTACAGTAAGGTTCTCTGATAAGTTGAATATTATGGTGTGTTTTTCATCAAGTTTCTATAACTCTTAAGGGGTCTTTCCCCCTTTTTTTGAAAATCAGCCAAATTTTCTCAGGCGCATAACTTTTGATGGGTAGCACTAAACTTGATGAAAGTTATATATTTGAGTTTCTAGAGTTTCGGTTACCATTGAGCCGGGTCGCTCCTTACTTACAGTTCGTTACCACGAACTGTTTGAAAAGTTAAAATTTTGTTTAATTCACAAACCCCTGAATCACAAAGGCCGTTTAATTAGAATAGATAGCTCTTTTGAAAGCACTAAAAAAAAGTGTCGCGTAAAGAGCGAGGTATTGACTTGGGGGGGAACCCCCTCATATACGTTATAATTTCTTTTCGTTTTAAGTTCTAATATTCCTTCTTACATTTCAGTTGAAATGTAATTATTCCGTATATGAAAGGGGCTGTCCCCTCCTCAACGCCTCGCTCTTTACGCTAAAGTTTTTTATTGTTTTAAAAAATAAAGTTGTGAGACAGAGTCAAACTTTAGCGTAAAGAGCGAGGCGTTGAGGAGGGGACAGCCCCAAACCCCTGGTTTCTTTAATACAGTATATAGCGACGCCCGCATTATGCACCAGTACCGGAAATTATTTAAGTACACTAAATCTGACTTCAAGTGTTCAGGATAATCCATTCATTGAATATGACCGGAAAAAAAACTATGTGGTATCACTAGCAAAACTTAGTTTAAGCTGCCCGCTTTGAAAAGAAAAAATGTATGATTCCTCAGATGGTTACCTCTAATGATTTTGATAAATTTTTCTAAAGAGTTTTGGCACCCCTGAAAGGCTTCTAATATGACCCAATTTTCTGATAAAAGTTGAGTTTTGTAGACTCTTTCTCAGATTAATTTTTGTTGGTCCCTAATCTGCATCTTTACCACATCTTGGATGGGTAAGGTAGGCAGGGACTGAAGTTTTGATCACGACTATGAGTTGATCATCCACGGTCCCGTCGGCACAACAGCGCTGCCTAAGTAAAGACTAGATTAGGTTGTACGCATTACTCATTTATTTAATTAACATTTTAAACGAGGAATCTTGTATGGAAGAAGTTGTCCTAGAAACCTCAGAAAGGGTTCATTTTGTAATTGAAAGTTATAGTGTCCTTTTACATGTCACAAGTAATTGGAGGGCAACCAAGCCCCCATCCATGTCTTGTTTTACTTCCCTTTTCACTGGGAGTCGAAAATCAGTCTTTTAGACCATCCCTCCGGGGCCAAAGAAAATCAGAAAGTCCTCGAGTGGGGTTGAGAACGGTAATAAAAAAGAAACTAAAGCAAGTTGTAACTCAAGATGAAAATCTGAAATGGGAGTTAGCAAAACAGGGAGATTGGGACAAACCATCATCCAAATATAATCTGCAATTTTGAAATATATCAATTTAACACAAATACTCCACTGGTAAATCTCAAAGACTGGGACGCTGCACGAAGCTATCAATTAAATCCATCAGTTCGTGGGAATGAACTGTAGGTAAGGAGTGGCTAGGGCCAATAATAACTGAAGCTCTAAGGAAACTGGCACATGTAAAAATCCTTTGGTTTCAAGTTCATATCTGCAAAAATGTATCATGCTTCTTTTCAAGAAGCATGATCACGGTTGCCTGATCCTGTTCGTATATTAAATTAAAAAAAATTAAGGGGCGACTTCAAAACTTAAGACGAAAAGGAATTATTTCGTATATGAAAGGGGCTTCTTCCTTCTTTACACCTCGCTCTTTACACTATAGTTTGACTCACTGTCAAAACTTTACGTTTTAAAGTATACCAAGACTTAGGCGTAAAGAAATAGATGTTGGCAAGGGGAGAGCCCCTTTCATTTAATGAATAGTTTCTGCTCATTTTAGGTTTTAATGTCACTCCTTTCTTTCATTTGAAAAACTTATTTTTTTTAATTAGTCTAGAACTGGATATCAAATAATCCAAAAAAGAATGTATTATGTTCTAAGTTTTTGTTCTCATTAAAATCAAGCCTTTGGTATCCAGGTTGGTGTTCATTTGTATCTAAGCTCGGGTTTGTAGCTTGCAAATTTTAGGATCCACCAAATTTTAGGCATCTGAAGGAGCTTGCTAGTTCCGGGACCTTTTGAGAACCAATAAATAAAATTGATAATACTATGCATGCTTTCTTGCATAAATGTTTAATTCTTATGGTTTTACAGTTTGTCTCTTTAAAGGGGACGTAGAGGCACTTGTCAGCGGAGATTTGTCCCCATTTTCTTCTATATATACTTTTGACATCTGTTTTCCTAGCGTAACACTTCTAGCCATAAACTATCCTCTTGGTAGCCTTTGTGCGTGGAGATTCTACCATGTCATCTAACTCATTTTATCGATATTCTTGAACAGTGAAATAAGAAATAAGTCCCATTTTTTGGTGCCTTTAAATTTCTTGGGTACAGAATTTAGTAATTCGTTGACTCATCGGTTGGTCTAGCCGAGAGGTTAGCACGCTAGACTTGAAATCCTGAGAACAGGGGTTTGAGTCCTGGTGTCGCTAGCTATTTGGTTTAGAACAGAGGTCAATGGTGTGACTCAGTAAGCTTAGTCAGAGTCGACCGAGCAATAAATGGGTACCTGGAGAAATCTGGGGGAAAACACGAGAAGCATTGGATGATTTTCCCCCAGCCCCGTATTGCACTCCCGGCAGAAGGCAGAAAATTAAGATATCGGCAACTGCGCTACGCCGACCTTTTCAAGCTTTTAATACTCATTGTTAGGCCATTACTTAGGCTATTTCCTCGATTTTCTGTTCTAACAAATAGCAATCAATATTTTATTTGAATATTAAATCCTTCGCTTTTTATTAAGCTTAGTAGATATGCATGACAATGAACCTTTTCTGTGAACTTTGTTATTATTTGAAACAATAGAAGAAACCTCATTTATTAACCTGTGTCATATTAAAGCCATTATTCATCAATTTATCCTGTGAAAGTAGAGTTCAAGGATTAATTTTGTTATTTCTAGCGGCTATTCTCTTGACAATTTGTAACCAAGGCCGCTAATAACATTATATGTATTGATCCAGATACCGCAAAAAAGGATTCCAAAAACCCATTAGTGTTTCCTTTAATGGAGTTTTTGCGTTCTGCATTTAGATGGCTTCAAAAACTGCTTCTAAAATCGAATATTTTTTTCCATGTCTTTATCTAAGAGAGCGTTAGAACATAGGCTTTTCATTTTTGATTCAGTCTTCAGTGACTTTTGAGGCTTGACAGATCTTATTCTATTAGCGAGCTGAATAATGGATCAGTTTATTGAAGTGAGGAAACAATTATAGAGAGTTTATATTAAAAACTTTTGCGAACTGAAAAGCTACCCTTGGCTCCCTCTGACATGTCCCGTATACATTGGTTTTCTATGTTCTGCGTTTAGATGCCTTCCAAAACTATTTGTAAAATTGAATTAATTTTTACCTCTTTTACCCATGATAGGTTCGAACGTCAATTTTTGGTTCTTGAACTGGCCCTTCAGAGTTTTTTGAAGTTTAGAAGATGACCATTTTGAAGCAACACTTTTGTGTTCGGCAGAAACAATTTCTAGTTTTCGACATTTATATGCGATTTTTGACGAGAAAGGCAAATTTGGAAACTCAGCAGCACCAAAGGAACTTGTGCTGCTACAAATAAAATAATCATTGAAAATAAAATAGATGGATACCATACTTTTCCTGAGATATAAAAGCTAAATTAAAAAATAGTAATAATAATATGCGGTACATGCAAGAAGATAATTCTGAATCTTGTTTCATGAGCCTAGTTTGTCAGTGGGAAAGGTCTTTGACTGCTGTCAAAACCTACTTTCACAGATTAGAATCTCTGGAAAATCAGCAGAACTGTTTTGACATATCCAAAATGGCCTACAAGTTTAATGAACAGAAATCGAAAATTCTACATTCAATCCACTCAAGCGTGATATTGAAACCCCAGATGTACCGTTTCCAACTGTTTTCTCTGCAACAGTCCTAGGTGTAGGATTTACAGGTGATTGCTTGTGGAAGCTGTACATAGACAAAATTGTATCGCAAAGGTCACTACTCAATTCAGAGTTTAACAAGTATGCGCAGGTTTGGCTTCTCTGATCGCCAACTCCTACTGGCGTATACAAACTACATCAGGCTTATCCTCGAGCACTGCTGTCCCGTTTGGGGTCCCGAAACTCAAAACACTGCTCACATGTCAGCAGAAGTAGAAGATGTCCAAGAACGTGCTATTAAGATAATATTCGGACCCTGATTCAGCAAATACGAAAGTGTTCTTGAACTTGCCCCTATAATTCGCTCGAAGACATGATTTAATAATGAAATTTGGGGAAAGGCTATTAGCAAACAAGAAACGTCCATTTATTTTTCCACCATCTGGACAGATTAGAAGAATTAGTAGGCATCACAATAAACTTCAATCCGGTAAGTGTCGTACGAAAAAATTTGTGAACTCCTTCGTTCCATATTTTGTGAGCGTACTTAACAAGTGACCTTTTTTTTCTCTTGTGATAGTAGAAGGAACATAACTTAGCGTTCATTTTCGAGTGCTACGATAGCTATTTAGATAAATGAATACAAAAAAAAAATGTAGTGAACATTTTCAAATGTTCAAATTTGATAATCTTTTTTCATAAACCGGTTTTATAAATAACATGCGAGACTTGCTAAGGAGAACTGCAACACAAATCTTATGGTGTTGAGGCATGATAGTCTTGCAAATCTCAGACTTCTTATAGAATATACAAGGACCAGAGATATAATTTTCAAATTGAAACTAAAATACAATAAAAAATAACCCCACACTTTTGGCCTGCATGATCAAACAAGTCTGTATTTTATCAACAGATAGTAGTAAAAAATTAGAGGGGTAGACACCTCCCCCCACGTCAAGAGTGTTTGGCCAGTCACTAAACAGTTGCAAATTACATCCAATCTAACCACAGTTTTGCCTTAAATTTATTAGTTTTAAGCATTTTCAACAACGCGTCAATCTCAGCTGATAAAACTGTTTTGAAAATGACCAGAAATTTACCAAAAATTGACCCCCCCTTCTTAGAGTAGCGGGTAACTGATCCTTTTGGCTGCCTCTTATAAGTTTGACAACTTTTTTCTTCAAATACAATTTTCTTATGCAAGGGTCCCATTTGCAGAAGCTGAATTATTGAGCTACTACCCGAGCAAAGTGAACTACTCTGGCTGGCAATGTCGGTTGTGCTAGCAAGAAACTGCGAAAAGCAATCTACTAGCACATTCTAAATATTAAAGTTATCAAATAATATTTTGATCATCTAATGGTGTACATCTATAATGAAGTATAGTGTTTTCTATAGTGTAATAGTGATCATCTAATAGTGTACATCTATAGTGCAGTATAGTGCATCTATAGTGTAATAGTGATCATCTAATAGTGCAGACATCTTGTATCATATTCCTTAGGGGTGCAACTGAAAATTATGAAATATCCTAGGAATCACTTGCAAAAAATCACAAACAAAAAACATCCTTTATATTTAAAAATAACACGATAAACTTAATGTTCTTTTGAAAAAGTGTCCAATATATATACTTCTTTAAATATTTAAAGCTTAGGACTAAAATATCAAGATCATGGGAGAAATCCCAAATGGTCAAAGCCCTGATTAGCCTTATATCATCGGTGGTCCTTATAATCCATCCTATATCATGGTTCTTATATATCTTACACCATGATACATTATTATGTCTCTTGAATTCCTTAATTGCTACACGCTTCTCAATTATATATGTAAAATGATGCTCACAGGTCTCCCAAATATTCTCTATCTCTTATGTCTCTCAAGTTTCAACAAAAGTAATCCTCGACAAAATCTAACAAAGAGAGAGCCCGTAGAAAGTAAGTCAGAGGTGCTCATTCGGGAATTTCGCTTAACATTAGGCTAGAAAATGGCCTATTACTCAGGCGCTTTTATATCTTTGATTATTCTTGCGAATTAAAGAAGGCACCCAATCCTTCCAGATTATTTGGCTGGGAACAAACACATGGAGATAAATTGTATAATAGCAAGGAACAGCCTTTACTGATATGTCGAATTTTATAAATTACTAAATTATGTTAAAATAACCTACTCTCTTAGTAACTAGAAATGAATTCGGTACTTGTCTAGAATCCGATAACACGCGAAGAGAAACGAATACAGAATGTCAAATATGCTATTTAAAACCGGGTTTCTGCTGACTAGTGAGGTGTTAATCACTCTGTGGAACTATTTCAAATTTAGTTTTTTTGGGTTAAAGGGGCAAGAAAAGGTACCTAGATTAGGTTAGGTTTGGTTACGGATTTAATATATGCTATGCCTTAGCCCCCCCCCCCCCTAATGCTCAAATATATAGGCCAAATTTGTTCATAAACTATTATATTTTCATCCTATTTTGTTTTATTTCACTAGCATTAAAGAAAATTCACTTCTCCCGCGTTTATCAGATTTTAGACGGGTACCATGAATTCTTTTTCCAAGGAGACAGGAACTATCAAAACTCCTGTAGAAGTAGTAACGATTCTAACGTGAGAAATATCGTCATTACATTGTTTATGGATGACAAAAGTCATCAATAAAAGTTGTTGATGATTTTCTTAATAGACTGTTGGTTCAGGACGCGTGCCTTTCCCCAAAGTCTCAAGATTTTTATGATTACCCACGTGTCATTTAAATCACCCATGATTTTGGACCTTTTCAGAAAATATGGACCCCATCCCTCATGTATTTATTTCCGTTTAAGGTCGTCCGTCAGTTTAAAATTGTGTCTTTTTTTAATTGGTGTGTAACTTTTTTGACTGAGAGATGCCGTAGACAAAGTCTTAAGAGAAGAACAGTGCGGTTTTAGAAAAGGTAGAGGATGTGTCGACCAAATTTTCACTCTTAGGTTAATAATTGAGAAGTGCCTGAGTTATCAAACACCTTTGGTCCTCAGTTTTATAGATTATGAGCAAGCGTGTGATTCTGTTGATAGAAGAGCTTTAGTGAAGGTCTTATCCTTGTATGGTATACCAGACAAATACACTGAAGTGATTAGTGCTATATATGAGAATAACACTGCTGCGGTTAAGGTTGGAAATGAGGTAAGCAGCTGGTTTTGTATTGAATCAGGAGTTAAGCATGGTTGTGTTCTATCTCCCTTTATATGGGTTATTTGGCTGGACTTTGTCTTAAGGACCACACGAAACGCAATTGGAGACCATGGAATCAAATGGTGAGGGATATATTCCATTGGCTTATATTGTGCTGACGATTTAATGGTACTAGAGTGAAGAATGATCACAATGAATCAAGTTTTAGGTTTTTTACGAGTTAATGGTTCTAGAATAGGTTTGAAAATTAATGATAAGAAGCCTAAGTGACAAAGGCTAGGTATAAGTGAAGATGAAAAGGTGACGTTGGATAAAGAAAAGATTGATCAGGTGGGCAGCTTCACTTACCTTGGTAGTATTATTAGTAAAGATGGTTGGAGCAGTGAAGACGTCAAAAGTAGAATAGCCAAGGCTCGGGGTGTTTTTTCGCAGTTAAAAAAAGTTTGGAAAAATAGGAAGGTAAGTCTGCAAACCAAGATTAGAATATTAGAAGCTACAGTGATGACAGTGGTCAAACATGGCTCTGAAGCATGGGCGCTTAAAAAAGCGGATGAAGATTTGCTAGATGTTTTCCAGAGAAATTGCTTAAAGATTGTTCTGGGTATACGGCTGACTGGCAGTATTTCAAACAATAGGCTATACGAAAAATGTGGTTCAATACCGCTCTCTAGGGCTATAATGAAAGAAAGGTTGAGGTGGCTAGGGCACGTTGTGCGGATGAAGGATGAAAGATTGCCGAAAATTGTTCTTTCGCCCAACCGTCTAGGGCTAAACGGAAAGCAGGTCGTCCTCGTCTGGGGTGGGAGGACGTCATAAAGAAAGATTTAAAGGAAATGGGAACTTCATGGGCGGGCGTAAAAAGGGAGGCTTTAAATAGATTGGGATAGAGGAGGAGCGTGCGTAGCTGTGTTGGCCTCAGGCGGCTTGGTGCTGCGGTGAGTTGTTAGTAGTAGTGGTAGTAGTGTATATATATATAGGTCCTGTCTGGTAGCTTTTGTAAAACGAAGTAAGCAGAAATTTATATCTCAGAACGGAAAATTCATCCAAATAACGGTTGCTCAGACTAAAATGGATGATAGACTATCTGTCAACAAGTGAAATGAATCATTTTTATACAGTTCTGAAAAAGCTATGTAAGCTTTACCTCTCACAGAGACTATCTACCTTGGCATTACCTTAATTAGCCATGGCTCTCAAGCTTTTCATAACATCCACCAAATCGACTTTAATCCAAAATTGTCTTCAAATGGCTCACAGAACTGACAGACTATTTGAATTGCCTTTATTCTATTGCTATCTACCTTAGTTCTGCCATAGGATGGATGATAGACTATCTATCAGCCATTGAAATGAATCCTTTTTATACAATTCTAAAAAGATTTTTCCAGCTTTGCCTCTCACTCAGACTATCTGTCTAGGCTTTACTCTAATTAGCCATAGCTCTCAAGTTTTTTTTATCACTTCCACCAAATTGATTTTAAGACAATTTCCCTCTGACTTGTTTGTCGTTTCCCCTCTGCAAGCTTTTTGGTCTTTTCCCGCAGTTCTATGGTATTAATATTCCAACGTAATACTGCGATTTTGATATTACTCGATAGCTGAGACTCACCTATATCGATACCCAACGACATTTTTTTTTTAAATTTGCCCTGTATCTTAATTCAAGAATGCGTTGAAAGCATTCAAAAATAAGGGAATTTTTGTTTATTTTTAAAAGACAGTTTATATCAGCCTCAAACATAAAGTTTAAGTAACATCAAAATTCTGGCTTGGTGAATAGATATACCTAAACTAATAAATTCAATGAGATAATTATCCTGTCTTACTTTTGTAAGCTACAGCTGTTATCTTGTTGTGAAATTGCAAGTTTCATATAGGAACCTAACCCGTCAGGAATTTTGACTTGTGTATGGGACTCGTCAATGCACTGATAAATTGCAAAGTACGTCCATACAATAAAACAAGCACTCCCATAAGATATTTTAAAAATGTTGTAGAACAATCGCGTGAACCTTGAGCTGCGCAATTTCGGCACAAATTCATATACTTCCAAAATGAGTTATTCAAATCAATGCATTTTTCAAAGCATGTCCATTGTAAGAATCGGACGTTCGCGAACATTTCGCCCCAAAATTGGTGCCTTCAGTATATTTTCGCTTCTATGGTTGCGCTATTTTGAACCAGGCATCTGGTAACACTGGTTAACGGGCAGTAAAATGACCCACTTGGATAATTTTTTAATTTATTTAGGAGACAAGATAAGATATTTACTTCAAAATGTAACTATTACAAGCCCCGAAGGGCCAAATTCAGACTTTGGAGGCAAAAATTTCAGAAAAAACACGAAAGCACAAAAGAGAAATCAGAATTAACAACCATTCGTAAGTCAATAATGCGCAGCAATATTGATATTTTTTCCAAGACCACACAAGATGACCAATATTCTCCTTTCTTTTCGTCATAGAAAGAAAGTATGGTCTTGAAAAAAATACCTACGTCGTATATAGGGGGATGGTAGACCGACTATAAATTTGGTAATATTTCGTCTGCAATTAGAAGAAATGAAGATTGAACCACCTTCATTAAAAATTCAACGTAAATTTAAGCAATATTAAAGAACTCAAGACTTTGAATGAGCCCAATTATAATGAACTCTCTTAGCCAATGAACCAGAAACTTGCTGTGACCCTGAAGTTGTTATTTTGTTCGGTATAAGTATAGTTTGTTTTATTTTAATACTTTAGTTTTTCTACTGATGATGATGACTGACTATGTTATCGAAATATCTAGAGTTTTTATATATGTTTTGTATTGTCTAATAAAAGGACTTATCCATATCTGGAGCTCTAATTTGTTTCGTAGAACAATAATGATAGTTCTACAAGAATTCTACTGTTTATAGTTATCTGCTTAACCAACTCAAAGCGATAATTGATAGATATGACTTTACTAAGAATTGGAATGAGGAGAAAAGGCTAGGTTTGGAAGTTGGGCTAGTTCCTAGAAATGTTGAGAAAAGACTAACAGAGTGGGATATTCAAAAATGGCAGAATCTGAAGTCCTCTGCATCTCTGAAGCTGTATCGGCTGGCTAATTAGTCCTGGGGGGAGGAAGTCAACTTTAAAGTAGGGATTTATAGGTAGGATACAAGATGGGTGATTTCGGTTCGTGGTTATTTCTTGGGTATTGGCGAGAGGAAGAGATTACATTGTGAATTATAGAATTAATAATGCTTCTTATGAGTGCCTTGTGTATGGACGGGAGAAAGATCTTATCCATTTTATGAGTGCATGTAAGAAGTAGTGGATTTCAGGAAGAAATCCTGAAATCGTTACATTGTGAATTATAGGATTAATAATGCTCATTATAGGATTATAATAATGCTTATTAATATCCTATTATTATAGGATTAATAATAGGATTAAATATGTTTTGACTATGTGCGATTCTTTTTGTTTTGTATTTGCCATGGTACGAAGAGGCTTTAGTGGCAATATATATATATATATGTATATATATATATATATATATATATATATATATATATATATATATATATATATATATATATATATATATATATATATATATATATATATATATATATATATATATATATATATATATATATATATATATATATATATATCTTTTTTCACGTGGCATCATTAATTCAGTACGGTAATGCTCCAAACTTACTATTCCTCCGTTAGTAATATACATAAAATTCTGCGTAAATACCATTAATTAATCGTTCTTAATTGTTGTATTTATTAATGAGTAAAGCCCTTTCTATACTTGACCCCTTTCGAGAATTATTATCAAGTTCTATGGTTTTATTTTTGGATCAGTTACCTTGTAATTGGATGCAAAGTTCATTGTATATTAGAGCTATGTTATGGCTTAAGGACTTGCTAATGGCATTTTGCGTCTCCACATATTTGGACGCCATGAAAAGGGAAGGTACTATGATGAATAGTTGGGTACAAAGTTCGGATGAATAAGAAGATAAAAAATAAAAAAAAGAATTGTGTCTTAGCTAACTTGTGTTAGTCCCGTTAGTTTTGTTTATCTAAACGTTCAAGTAAATATAAATCTTTTTTACAATTCTTTTTCAAAATGGACTAAAAGTAGAAAATAATTTTTTTTTAGAATCTATGAAATGATCATAAGTGAAAATGAAGCGCACAAAATGGATTGGGCGATATATAACGTATCAAATTGACTTAAGTTATAAATACGTAAATAAAAAAAAAGTCGACGAGTTATGAAAAAACGAGCTAAAAAGATCTAGTTATTTAAAGCCCAACTGATTTTGCGCCCCTCGTTTCAAATTCATAGATTTTCTGAAAAAGTTGTTTTTAATTTTTAGTTCATTTTAAAAACGAGTACAAAACAAAAACATTATATATTTACTATTTTCGACTTTTTTGTTTTCCAATTTTATTAGCATTATTATGTTTTTAATTAATTTTATTGTAAAATAGTTTATCCAATTTTATTACACAAACATTCATACACTGCTTGTATCCAACTGCTATGCTCTCTAGGTTTCCAATAGGACCAGCTAGATTTCAGATTCCGTTTTGAGTTCGTTAAAAATTTATCTTATCCAAGCTTCGAAACAAATCACACCTATAAGCAAGTGCTCGTACCGCTTCGCTATCAAGTCTTATTATACAGACAAAAAAAAAACGGTAGGAAAAGTCAGTGAAATGAGGAAAACGAATTAACGAGCTACAAATAAAGGATCCTTGTTAGTGTTATTCGCCAATTAAGACAGAACACTACACCGATTAAGACGCGGTTTAAGAGGCTCTTCTGATGTTCACGTTGTTGCCCAAAAATGAAGGATTCTTGTTACAGCTATTATGGTTCATTGACACCACAGTAGACAGAATATACCCAGTAAGCTTATCGCAGATTATTTCTGGTCTTCGTGAACAAAAAGCTCCTCCCACTTATTTCTACAACGATGAGAATGCAGGTTAGTCTGTTTCCGTTTGTTTCAATGCACTTTGATGGAAACAGACGGAAACAGACTAACCTGCATTCTCATCGTTGTAGAAATAAGTGGGAGGAGCTTTTTGTTCACGAAGACCGGGTTTTTATAATGGGTGAGATAGAGAATGATCATACTGCTAATTAAATAAAATGTAATTTACACATTGCGGAAATCCGTCCGGATTTAGTAATTCTGTCCGTTTTTGTGCTTGAAAAACTCTCTAGCTTTCCGCAACGATTTGGTCAAATCAGGACGGATTTTTGGTAAGATTTTTAAATGATTAAAAACATGACTATGGAAAATCAAATTTTGTTTTTCTGACGAATTTCTTTCTCTTTTTGTCTTCTGTGCCTCCTTCACATTATAAGGACTGAAGCGGGAGTCAAATTAGCCAATAATCTTCTCTTAGAACTTTTCGTCATCCACCCTAATGTATTTGTTTATTTAAGCGTAGCGTTTTCTGGGCCATCCTTCGAAAAGATACGGACGGATTTTCGCATGCATTTCCGCAATGTCTAAAGGAGCCATTAGCTGATAATGACTAACTGCTACACCAATTGAGAAGGGGCCTAAGCAATTTGGCTCAACCCAAATGATCAGAAACGACCATACAGGAATACAACATTTATTGCGAACTTCATTTCTTCGACTTCAAACTCTTTGACCTATCTTTACTCGACCTCGTTTAACATTCAAAAGGGTTATAGGCATTGTTTTGTATATCATGAATCCAAAATTTTGCTTAAATGGACTTTAAAAGACTTTCCTACTTAAGGCTGCCTAACTCATCTGTTAGAAATTGGGTTCAAGTTTCCTATACAGAATCGGAAACAGTAAAGTTTCCTTTAGAGAATCCCTAAGTGAAGTTTAGTTCTTGGGCTATTGCTAAGAGATAATTGCGAGATGGAATTTTTAATGGTGATCTTTCTGGAGGGTTTGGCGGTAAGCAGGAGGCGAACAAAGACAAAATTAAAAGCGAAGGTTAAATTAAGGGGTGAATTGCTATAATATCTTTTATGGGCAGGGATATACATTTTTCAAGAAGTAAGGGGAACACACTGGCAAGATTTTCTTAGGAGTAAAATGAGGTTTTTTCACCAGAATAAGTCTTATAATTTTCCTTTTGTTTCAAAATTGTATTTTTGGTTAAATTTGACCTTCCAGAAAGGAGGAATTTTCAAGCACATCCTTCCCTGTTTGTAGAAAATAAGTTCAAAACTTTACCGAATTAAAATATTAGGGTTATCCTTCTAGATAATTTGACGCTAATGTGAATTAGTTCTTTACTAAACTAATAAACGTTGTAAGGCTTTTTTATGCAATACAATTTTGGTTTATAAATTCAAAATTGGCTTTGTTTAACTTTGACAAAATTGTTAAGCGAAAAGATTTTCAACTTAAAAAAAAAAATGTTTTAGAAAGAAGTGAATTAGAGAAGTCATCAAACAATTCTACTGTAGGATACTATACGATACTGTCTACTACACGATATTATCGATTCTACACGGGATAAACAGAGAATTTTTTTTCTAATAAAATTGAAGAGGTTAAAAGCAGTTGTCTAGTTTCTTCAAAATTCTTGAAGGGGGGGGGGGGCAAAGTTGGAGCCAATTTTCCAAATCAATTGAAAAAGACAGTGAAAACTGAAAAATGGGCCTTATAGTACCATAAAGGTAAAGATATAATAAAGTAAACTGATCCGTTTCTATCGGTGCTTGAATTTATGCAGGCTTATCTTAGTTTTGACAAGATTTTCGAAGAAACTAAATTTTGGCTCAGGGGGGGGGACTGGGGTATGGAGGGGGGGAACGAGGTTTTGGAGGGGCAGTTGTCCCCCACTGTCCAGAGAAAATTACGCCCCTGGTTACAAGTTGAAACAGACTGGGATTATCTTATAAATCAGGGGCACCACCACCCCTTAATTTACTGTCTTTTCCCGACATAGTTCAACTTGTGCTCTATTGTTTTACTGTGGGAGAAAAAGGATGTGTCATACCGTTGGGTGTCAAATTTAGTTTTAAGGTAAAATAAAATTCTTGCTCCCGGGAATCCAGAAATAAAAAAAAAAATTACTGAAATCAACTATTGGCTACCAAATGAGCTTAAAATAATAGTTTTCTAGTAGGGTTAATATTTATAGTGTATCAAGACTTTAATATGAAGAAAAGACTGTTTAGGGGAACTCTGGTTCCCTCACATATAAGATAGTTTCCTTTTGTTTAATAGAACAGAACTTTCGTTTCAATTTAATTTCCATTTCATTTTCATTTCATAAACTTAAAAGGCGCTTTTTGCTTAACTTACATAATTGCTTTAATTCAAAACTCAGCAAATCTCTAATATGAGGATGGAATACCCCTTTCTCCTACTCTTTACCCATTTTTATTGCTCTGCACTCCTTCAAACAAACTATCATGATGGGAGGGGCTAAAAATATAAAAAGCATGGGTTATGAAGCTGCTGTTTCCTAAACTCGGCATATCTAATCGAAAAAAAAAGTCTTCAGAGGACGGAAGGCTATGGTTTGAATTACCACCACCCTCCCAGACCCAACCTCCACATTTTTCTGGAGCATATTGCCCTTCAAGTACCACCCTCTTGCTCAGACTGGTGTAGTTGGTTTCTAACTATGGAATACTGTAAATAGATTAATGAAGTCTCAAACGAATAAAGTCAATTAAATGAAATATGATGTTTAGTTACGCCAACTCCTCCTCCACGTAACTCTTGTTTTGTTACGCTTTACTATAACATTGTGTGTAAGGGTGTGCGAAAGCACAGGATGGTTGGCCTCCAACTCCCCATTGCACTTCCTGGCTGAAGGGCCAAGAAACGGAGATCAGCACCGCCATTAGGGACTGTAAAGTCCAATGCCGTATTTTTTACCTTTACCTTACTATAACATTGTCGGTTCATAGAATTTATTTTTATTATGATGGTGCTTTCAATTTGGCACCAGCTGAACACTCGAAAAGTACAACTTTAGCAACTTATCACCCTCCATTATAAACGTGACCTTATTTTCTATTTCATAATACACTTAGCTATTGGAATCAAGCAATATTTTCGTAGATATCATTTTTTGATTTACAGCGACTAAAATCTATCGTTAGTCAATTTCTCTAAAAAATATCTAGAATACTGTTCTCAACTTTTTGCCAGTGCCTATGTTTGAGAACCATACATGACAAATGCCATTCCTGTGATTTCTTGGATCATAATCTTCGTTCTAAGACGCATCTTCCTAATCTTCCAGCGAACGGTGATTTTTTTTTTTTACATTTTATATCTTCGCCACATCCCCCTTCCTTACTAATAATGCAACCAAGGAGCTATTTTGACGAAAATGGGAGGTGAGCATAAGAAAAGTGAGCATGAAGTGAGCATAAGGTGAGCATAAGTTCAACTTGTTCAACAAAAAGGTGAATTTCTCCATCCCGCTCTACTCTGTTCTCAAGGCAGAGTTGAGCCCTTGTCAAGTTTATTATAAAATAGATGAGAGGATGACGGAAGCCAAATATACTTTCGTTCAACAAGTTCAGCGCGAAAGCACAGGTTTACATGGATTCATGACCCCCATCTGGCACTCATTCCCGTGAAAATGACCTTTAGGTATATGTCACTAGTCTATGCAATCATTTATCTTGTGGTATGAAATTGTTTAAACTCTTTTTGATGGAGTTCAAAGCAATTTCTGGGCATTACTTCTAATGAAGATTATTCCTATGGCAACATCTCACTGAAGTAAGCTTTTTGGTCAACGTCATTATTACGAGACAGCCACGGCAAGTCTCTTTCATATTGATATTATAACTGATATTAGAGAACTTAGAGACCTATCTGGGCGTTACTTCTAATCAAAGATTATTCCAGGGTAACAGATCATCCAAGTAAGCAAATTTCGCAAACATAATCAGTACGAGCAAGTTGCGACAAGCTACTCTCGCATCTCATGACGTGTAAGCCTTGTCACCTCAGCAAACAGAAGTAAAGGATGCCTGCCAGTGAACTTGATACAAGGAGATACCGTGACAGAATAGAGTATTTTGGAAGAAGAATTTTGTAATGTATAGCAAATCTTGGTTTTCTAGAGCAAGATGCTCTCACGGTGTTGCAGAAGCCGAACCAAAAAAGACGCGAGGAGACTTGTAGCCTTAAAAGACTGGAAATTCTACCCCAATTGGACCTGAACAATTTCTAATTTGTAGTTTTACTCATAAAGATCCTTTGTCATTTTATTTATGCGTTTAAATAATCCTCAACAGACTTGCCTCGGCCTAAAAAAATATGAGGCTGTAGCTTTAAGCAGCTTTTACTGGGACCGTAATTAGAAAGGACTTGACCTAGGTATACCTCCACAAGATACTATCCAGTCACTGAATGTTCCTTTTACCTGAAACCATCAAAAATATTTCTACTGAACCATGCCATAAGCAATCGTACAGTAGATTATGCTACTGACCACTGACTCGAAAGTCCGTCTGCTTGTCCAAAGTTCTCAAATGCTAAAGACGATCAAAGGCCTTTGTAACGTCAAGGTAAAGGAGTGATTACTTCTTCTTCTTTGGACGATAAGAAATCTGTCCATTCTTACCGCTGCACTGAAGGGCACTAGTTCACGAAAATATAGGGGGACGGGAGATGATTTTTTCAATTTCTTTCGGTGAAAATACAAAAGGACATATGAATCACTTATGGACAAAATGACATATGAAAATATTACAACGGATATATTTTATAAAATTTATGGACGGTTGCTCCCCCCCCTCCTGTCCTCCTAATCGGTACTTCTGGCAGCAAAATATGAAAATATAGTGTGTAATTTTTTTCTTCCTCATTCCTTACACCAGTTTTCAGCAATGATCACTATAAAACCTATTCAAATTGCCATAGCCAAGGCAATTATTTGGAGTAAAGATATGAAATGGAATCAAGTGTCAAGTAAGGTGAAATTTCTCTCCATTAGAAATCTCTTAAAGCTATGAATTACACTGTAAGGCCTGAAAAATTTTCTAAATTGATATACTTTCTATGTTATATAACGCTTAGATTTTTTTCACTTTAATTTAATAGCAGTTCCTTCCCAGTTATGCTTCTAAGCGTTCCCTTCCCTTTTCATCAATTCCAGGTGTAATATTTTCCATAATTTTTCTTTTCCATAATTGTCACATTTTCTGCCATAGTTTCTCAATGCTGATAACTTGAAAATACGCTCTAAAACTTTTCTTTTTGGACAATTACTGCATTATATTAAGGTCATTTGTGCTAGAAAGTCTACTTCCTATCTGGAAAAAGAATAAATTTTCAGTTCAATATTTTTCATCAAATTTAGGAAAAATGCCAGGCTTCACAGATTCAAAAGAAAGAAGCCTTATATGTGTATCCCAATTCCTTTTAAATTTGATTTGCTCCATAAAAATCGTAGCCCCCTTAGGGGCAACAAGAACAAACTCTAGCCCATAATAACCGGAAATTTTAAAATGGGTAAAAAAATTTTTAAAATGGGTTAAAGTTGTCTGAAACTCTACAAAATGATGTCGGATTTAATTAAAGTGTAAAATTGAACTCATCATAGCCCAAAACCCCATTTAGCCGAATTACAGTCCCCCGCCTTGAGCAAGGAAAATCACTTTCTGGGCTGTTGGAACATCATAGAAAGCTTAATGTAAAGACAGGTTAAAAGGGAGCTTATACTGTTGATTCAAAAATATTTAAATGAATTTCTTGGATCTTAATCGTTTAGGATAAACACATTCGCTTACAAAGGCAATTGTCAAACGCTGCTAGAATCCTAGAATTATGATACATTTTTGGGAAGTGGAAGCATTACTTAACCTGAAATAATTGTAAAATTAAAGAAAATATCTAAATAAAAAAGCTTTATGAAAATTAAGCTGCTCCACAATTTAGGGTAAAGACGGATTAAGAGGAAGCTTATACCTTTGACAAAATACTAAGAGATTTTATGGGTGTTTAAGTATTTAGGATAAACAGGTTCATTTACCAAGACAATATTTGAACTCCGCTCGAATCCCCTCTTCTAGAACCGATTGAGACAACAGAACTGGTCTAAGTATCTAAGAAATGAAAATGAAATATTGATCTGATAAACTAGCCGGTTTAACAAAAATAGTTAAAATGCCAAAAGAAATTAATTACAAAATCAAATCAAGACAAGCTAGCCCCTTGTCTGAAAACAAAAGAGAAGATATTCGAAAACGTTTTTCCACAAATTTCAGAAAAATAAAATGTAAGGACTAGTCCCCAGAAGTCAGAACCCACATCACTGTGTTACGGAACGATCAAATCTTCGCTTGAAGCAAATTTTAATATGTTAAGATTTCCATCTGTGAGGGAAGATTACCCCCTTGATTGAGATGGATGTGCTAATTTTTGGGTCATTCACTTCTAATTTCGATTTATGCAATTCATTGTAAAAAGATACCATCAATATAGGCTACAGATGTATTATATCTGATATGTGATTCAACGTATGGATGTGAAACACTTGAGAACCAAAAAGATTCCGAGTGGCACAAACTTATCATCAGATTTTCAATATTGTATCTTCTTTTAATCTTTCTTTCTTTTTTTTAATCTTTATTTAATTTTAGTTCTTTTTAATCCTTAATCTACCTATTTTTTAATGTTTTAGTTTTTCTTTTTTAATCTTTGTCTCTTTCTTAGCCTATTAGTCTTCCTTTTAATTCTAGCTATTTTTTAATCTTTAATCTAGCTCTTTCTTTACAATCTCATTCTTTTGTTTTATCTACCCAAGTATCGTTAAATATTTCTAAAAAGGACATATGAACTGGTTAGAGTCAAATTTTACCGTGTCCATTTTGTAGGTTTCGGGCTGGAAATGCTTGAACATGTCATTTGAGTAAGATGTAAAAAAAAGAACTGGGTTTATATTCGTTTTGTCTCAAATAGCCTGAGGTATATATTTATATTCATTTATCTTGTAAATATTCTGAGTACTAAAGAAATTCTAGAATTGATATGGGAGAATCAAATTTCAAAATCTTCATTTTCTCAGTTTCAAACATGACTTAGTCCGAAGTGTCTTTTGAAGTAAATTATAGTAGCAAAAAAAAGTACTGGTTTTTTTGTTTTTTTGCCTCAAATGTGTTAATTGTTATGTTCATTTACTCTTTAAATAACACATTTAAACATTTGAGCACATTTGAACATTTCTAGAATGGATAAAGGAGTTGGCCCGAGTTGTTTGTCATGATCACTATCACCTGAGCTCCAGCTCCGAGGCGTCATTTGGAGCAAAAAAAAACTAAAACAAAGACTCTTCGTCTTCACATCCAGTAGTCAGTCGAAAATTTTCAAGGTTTAATTGTTTAATTTTATTGCAATTGCAATATTATTGCAACAGAAACATGGTGGAAACTCATACATTTCGCAACCAGATTTTGACTCGAGGTAAACATTGAAAGCATTCTTCAAGTATTTCGGTCAATTGATGAAAATTGGAAAGAATCATTTACCGCACTTCCAAAGAATTCAAATGAAAACCCACTAATCCATTATGTATCTTACCAGAATAGATTGTATCGTCATAAAAAAATCCCGAATGTGCTGTTGCAAATGCCTCCACAAATTCTAATTGTTGCATAGTTTGTCCCAGAGCTCTTTTTAGAAGAAAATTAATGGGTCTAACCCAAGGGCGGATCCAGGATTTTTTTTCGGGGGGGGGGGGGTTACTAATTTTTGACTCAGTTTTCGACTAATTTTACTGATTTTTACCTAGGTTTTACTAATTTTCGACTCGGCCAAAAATTTCGGGGGGGGGGGGGTTCAAACCGGGTAATGCCCCCCCTGGATACGGCCTTGGTCTAACCAGTTCCTAATTCCATTAATACTGTAAAATAATTCTTTTTTCGAATTTTAAATGTCGCAGATTTAGTTAAAAATAGTTGAAAACTTACCTATTCTAGGTACATCGTAAGGCTTTCTTTCTCTGGACATCCTTGAAGCGATTTGATTAGAAAATGATCTTGCATTATTATCAACATTTTCCACCATATTCATTTCTCTATCTCTATCCATGTGTTTCTTAGCTTTCTTTCTCGGCTCCTTTTTCTTGAGCTGTTTCTTAGGTTTTTTCATTGGTTTTTTATCATATGATTTTACAGGCGCTAATGGTGTGCGTTTCGACAGAGCGCCGATGTATTGTGCCACATTATATAAGCCTGGTTGGCCTGGGGACTCGTGGTTTTGACCCAGACCAACCCGGCTGTCAATCAAAGTGTTATCTTCCCATTGTTCTGTTAAAGAAACTGTGATAGCTGTGCATATTAGTGCTGTTAAAATCCAGAGGTGACTGCACATTTCTAAGTCAGATCTCCGTATAGACAAAATTGGCACCTGTTGAATATTAGCCACATTTTTTCACTGCCATTACGGGTGCCTAAATACGACCGGTGCCGGGAACCAACTGACTCGGTCCCCCGGATTCCCGTTTCTGACTCCTTTGAGATTTCCATGCGACTCCAACTAGTACACCAACACCCACACATGGCGCAGGCGCAAAAACTCCACCGAAGGATACGAGGTGTGGGATAGGATGAAAAAGCAACAGGATGATCCCAAGAGATTTCGCTTTGGTGAATTAAAATTATCATATTACAGGCTGGCTGCTTTTTACTGGAAAGGAAATTGAACTAATTTATTATTGGTCTTTGGTGACAGGACCAACAAAATAGAATAAATAACTAAAATGCTTTAACGGTTTCATAGTAAGATATATCTTTCATTTTATCAAATTACCCAAAGTTCGACCAGGAAGAAATCATAGGCAGCGCAATAGCGCTGTCTAGGTAAAGAACGATGTTGGCACAATGTATTGTTTATTTTTTTCTTAGTCTTAGACCAGGGCACTTCGTATTGAAGGAGTTTTCGTAGAAACTTCGGAAAGGCCTCATTCGATTGGAAATTAGAGTGGATAGTGCCCTTTTTAATAGTCGAAAACGATTGGAGGGCAACTATCCCCCCCAAGCATATCATTCCCTTTTAATAGTCAAAAGTGATTGAAGTGCAACTAACCCCCCTCTCACGCCCACCATTTCAAGAAACACATCCAATTAAAATTTTGAGATAGCTATTTTGTTCAGCGTAGTTGATTTCCAGATAGAAATTATGTTTTTGGGGAGGACACTCCCCCACAGCCCTCAGGGCAAGGGTTGTAAGTTAGCCTTTTAGCCTTTTTGTTTCGCGCAGTTTAAAGTTAAGGAAATTATACCTTTGAGCAGGGCACTACCTCCACAGTCTTCAGGGCAACGGTTATAAGTTATGCCCAGGGGACATATAAGTTTTTATTGAAATCTTTGTCGTAGAAACTTGAAAAAGGGCTCAATCGATTGGAAATTCAAAGGTGTAGTGCCCTTTTTAACAGTCGAAAGTGATTTGAGGGCAAATAACCCCCCTCTCACGCTCACCTTTTCCCCAAACACATCCAATCAAAATTTTTAGATAGCAATTTTGTCAGCGTAGTTGATTTCCAGATAGAAATTATGTTTTTGAGGAGGACACTCCCCCACAGCCCTCACGGCAAGGGTTGTAAGTTATGCCCTGGGGGCATTTACGGTTCTTATAGAAAGCATTGTCGTAGAAACTTCAAAAAATGCTCATTCGACTGGAAATTCAAACGCCTAGTGCCCTTTTTAATAGTCGAAAGTGATTGGAGGGCAACTAACCCTCCTCTCACGCCCTCTTTTCCCCAAACACATCCAATCAAAATTTTCACATACCCATTTTGTTCAACGTAGTTGACAGTTCTAGAAATTAGGTCTTTGAGGATGACATCCCCCCATAGCCCTCAGGGCAAGGGATGTAAGTTATTCCCTTGGGGCATATAAGGTCTTTCTAGAACGCGTTGTCGTAGAAACTTCAAAAATGGCTCATTCGATTGGAAATTGAAATGGCTAGTGCCCTTTTTAATAGTCGAAAGTGATTGGAAGGCAGCTAACACCCCTTCCACGCCCACCATTTCCCCAAAAACATCCAATCAAAATTTTGAGATAGCCATTTTGTTCCACGCAGTTTAAAGTTCAGGAAATTATACATTTGATTAGAACACTCCCCTATAGTTTTCAGGGCAAGGGTTATAAGTTATTCCCTGTGGGCTTATAAGTTTTTATTGAAATCTTTGTCGTAGAAACTTGAAAAAGGGCTCCTTCGATTGGAAAGTCAAAGGGCTATTGCCCTGTTTAATAGTCTTGAAAGTGATTTGAGGGCAACTAACCCCCTCTCGCGCCCACCTTTTCCCCAAACACATCCAATCAAAATTTATAGATAGCCGTTTTATTCAACGTAGTTGAAAGTTTTGGAGAGTAGGTCTTTAAGGATGACAACCCCTCCAACCCCACAGCCCTCAGGGCAAGGGTTGTAAGTTACGTCCTGGGGGCATATAAGGTTTTATAGAAAGCGATGTTGTAGAAAAAAGGGCTCATTCGATTAGAAATCGAAAGGGCTAGTGCCCTTTTAATAGTCAAAAGTGATTGAAGGGCAACTAACCCCCCTCTCACGCCCACAATTTCCCCAAACATATCTAATCAAAATTTTGAGATATCCATTTTGTTCAACGTAGTCGAAAGTTCTGAGTCCTCAGTTTGTTATCGTAGAAACTCAAAAAAGGCCCATTCGATTAAAAATCGAAAGGCCTAGTGCCTTTTTTGATAGTCAAAAGCGATTGGAAGGCTTGACATTTTTATAGTAAAGATCGATGTGGGTATAATGTATTTTTTTTTTTTTTTTTTTTTTTTTTTAGACCAGGGCACTTTGTATCGAAGGAGTTGTCGTAGGAACTTCGAAAAGGGCTCATTCGATTGAAAATAAAAGGGCTGATGCCCTTTTAAATAGTCGAAAATAATCCCCCTCCCACGCCAACCCTCCCATTTGCCTTTATGTTTAAAAACTAAATGTTGCCATAAGATTAAATCAAAATGCACTGTTTTAAGGTTAATTCCCAATAAGGCATCTCAGCATTATCCCAAGAAAGACTGAGGGTATTATGTTCAAACTTTCGGGAAAACTTCTGCTCTTAAAATTTAACCAAATCAAAAAAGCGTAAGTGTATCCAAGCTATCAAAGAAAGTAAACAGATTTTTTTGCGAATGGTATCAAGTTTTCCGTTTCAGGAGGACTGAACTAGAGGAGGTATGAAACTAAATTAAACCCTACTACTTGCGTCCAATTTTTAAAAGGGTGTATGTTGTTAAAAATTGCTGGAAATTTTTCTCCAGCATAAAAATAGCAGGCCAAACTATAAATTCTTAAAAAAACGAAAAGATTTAAAGTATTATTTTCTTTTCCCCTGAAAAAACTATGTCAATATAAAAGGAACAGTCATTATCTAAAAAAAACTTTTTCCACAAAATAATTTTTTAAGAGAAAATCGAGGAGCTCCGCTAAACAAAAAATGGGCAAAAACACAATCAAATATTATGCCAAGTGTCGAGCTACCAAAAATCAGAATTAATAAACATATTAAACCCAAAACCAACAGAAACTAAAATAAAAAACCGAGTGAAAGTAAAAACGAGCAGAAATTAACATAAGTTGGGCTCAAAGCCCCTATTCCTTCCTAAGGCCAGAACATAATTTGCACTTTACTGAAAAAAATACAAATGAATATGCATTGTCAGTTTAATATACATATGCTGATATTTACTAATCAAAATGTTAAAATTATTTGATTTATTAAAGTTATAAAAGTAAAAACATTCATATCTTTTTCAGTAAAGTGCAAATTATGTTCTTGCCTTGGGGAGGCATAGGGGTTTTGAGCCCAACTTATGTTAATTTCTGCTCGTTTCGAGTTTGACTTGGTTATTTATTGTAATTTCTGTTCGTTTCGGGTTTCATTTATTTATCGATGCCGATTTGTGGTAGTTTCACGCTTGGTAGATTATTTGATTTTACTTCTGCTCATTTTTTGTTTAATGGAGTTCTTCACTTTTCTCTGAAAAACTTATTTTGTGGAAAATTTTTTTTAATTAATTGCTAGGAAAGATAATATGCGTGGGCTGTGTCAATAAATGTTTTATCTGTGGCTAGAAAAAATCCAAGCAGTACTTTATATGACAGCTTCTTTTTTTCAAAAAAAAAAATTATCCGGTAAAACTTATGTGTTTTTTTACATTAAATAAATTGTTTGATAAAGCAGCTAAAATTCCTGAAGCTGTAGCTATATTGCTGTGATATGTAACTGTTACTTTGGTGTGAAGAACATCAGTGACAACCTAGGGTTAGTTGCTATGCTATATATGTATTTTATTTATAT